>NC_068567.1:20381877-20691431 GCF_025698545.1 Gossypium raimondii | reverse complement strand
CTAATCAATTATGTTCGGTTCACATAGTAGCCTGCACATAGTACTACACATGTGACCATTACCATTCGATACACGTAGTAGCCTGCACATAGTACTACTTACGTGATCGAAACTATCCGGTACGCATAGTAGCCTGCATATAGTACTACACATGCGACCTATCATTCCTGTACACGTAGTAGCCTGCACATAGTACTACACACGTGACCATCACTTTCACTTTTACATAGTGGCCTACACACAATCCATGCCACACATGTGATCATTTTTGTCACTTCATTCGTATCCCTTTTTATTCCAAAGGTTCATTCGGGAATTTTTCACTTTTTCTCACTTTTTTTATCGATCAATTTCAATTTCTCGTCTTTATTGATTTACAACAATACATTTAACTTATATAACATTCACACTATTCATTCCAGTCCAAAAATCATACTTTGACAAAATTACTTTTTTGCCCCTAAAGTTTCATAAAATTATGATTTTGCCCCTAGGCTCGTAAAATAATTTTTATTCAATTTCCTTACATTTTAGGCCTAGATGAACCATTTTCATAACTATAGCAGTCCACAATACTCACTTATTCACACACTTGTGACATATTTTATAACTTTTACAAATTAATCCTTTTAGGCATTTTCATCGAAAACTACTTAGTACAAATCGTTTATCACACTCCAAACATTCATATTCTTCCATAAAATATCAAAATAAATGCATATCATTCATGGGTAAATTTTTAAACACAAACCCTAGTTCAAAACAATCGTAAAAATAGGTAAATCTTGTTACGAGGATTTCAAAAACATAAAAATCATTAAAAATAGGGATAGAACGGACTTACAATCGAGCTTGGAAGCTTGAAAACCCCCAACCATGGCTCCTCAATGATATTTTCAGCCTACGGGTTGAAGATGGACAAAAATTGGCTTTTAATTTTGTTTTTAATTCATTTTAATAACTAAATGACCAAAATGCCCTTAATGAAAAACTTTGGAAACATGCCTAACCATACCCATTTTTTTCCACCAACTTAACCAATGGTCTAATTACCATATAAAGACCTCCAATTTAAAATTTCATAACAATTGGACACCTCTAACATATAGAACTCAACTTTTGCACTTTTTACAATTTAGTTCTTTTGACTAAATTGAGTGCCCAAACGTCAAAATTTTCGAACAAATTTTCACGAAATTATTTTGTGAAATATTAGAACATAAAAATATAATGAAAATAAAATTTTTTTCTTGTCAAATTTGTGGTCCCGAAACCACTATTCCGACTAGCCCCAAATTCGGGATGTTACAACTCTCCCCCTTTAGGGATTTTCGTCCTCGAAAATCTTACCATATAGTAGATTAATGATTTGCTTCCACACAATACATTTCAAATTCACACATGATTTTGGGCTGTCATATCTTTTATAGATAATCACATATATTCATAAGATAATCAAGATAGCAATATTTTAGCATCTGAAGCTACACAAAGTATCAAAAAATTACAATCCATATAGAATGATATCCATTCTGATGATAAAAAAAATTCTAGAAAGATCAATGTCACTCATAACTAATGGAATCCAAAGTAACGGAAGCAATATAATCTTTACGTATATTCAATAGAACAATAACCAGTAGAAACAAAATATTAGCCTCACTCAGACTTTATCGTCGATTTTCATATTCACACAAGGGAATAAATACCAAAAAAAGACATGGCAATGTCGAACATAACCCAAACAAACCAATAATTCTTTCATCTATTAATATGTTTAGCTAATGTTTTCATACGATAAGAATTATTTTTGAAACTAAACAGTCACATATACCTCTCAGGATAATTGTACACACAGAATGTCTAAAAGGTACCATACTAATTACCCCATTATAGCTATTGTACTCAGCTATTAATACAATACAAACATTACTCAATTGTCTAATTCTGTCATCAGAATTTTCACATTATCTCTTTACTAACAGAAATCGATCCAGAAAACCTTCCGGTTAATTCTTTCTTTAAATAACATACCTGAATAAATCATTTAATTGGGTTTAACTTCTTTTGTGACAGTAACTTTACATAATCTGAGTAGTTTTCAGAACTATCCAATATCTCTCTTTTTATATTGTCTTCATTTGCTAACTCATTCACTTTTCTGACCACATTATTAATCTTCCGCACACAAACTTCTGTAACACTACACTCGTAAGCTTATTCAACCAAAATCTTACAAATTTCATTGTAACATTTTACTGATATGGGGGGTAAGTGTAGTAAAGCCTCAAATTTATCTTACACATAAATGCGCATAACATATACTATCACAAATAGCCAATTCATTACTAATTTCACATTCTCAAAGCATTTAATAAACATTTTCTTTTAATCACTTTTGTTCTCAACACATAATTCATATGCCAACTCAAATCACTAATTCACAATCGAAATTTCTATATAGCATCATAATCCAAATATCATTACTCATGTGCTCATATAATTATAACATTTATCAATAACAAAATGTTATACTCTTTGATCCATACCTTTATGAATTTCAACTCATAATCAATATATTTTCACTCAAACATTTAAGTGTTTACTTCTATACTATCAGAATCAACTCAGTTGAAAAACATATCTGTCTTATCAAGATAATTTTCGTCATAAAACAATACTGATAAGGGGGTGATGGTGAGGTCATAAAGCTTCTAACTTGCTCTCATAAATACATATATATATGACTTTGCATTCATCATCAATGTAATACCATCATAACCACGTAGTTCATTCCAAGCAAATTAACACCTCTATTTATTATGAATATTTTCTGTCACCCACAATTTCACACAATGAATTTACTTACTCGAGCTCAATATTAACATCTAATTAAATTCCAATACTTAGCTTCCATTTTACTTACCGACATTTATTCAATTAGAGAACGTCTTACAGAATTGAGTACTTCGTTTTCTCTATGCCATTGTCCAACTATGGTCTTACACATATTTATATATTGATTCCATAGCCCAGCTATGGTCTTACACAGTAGCACATATCACACTGATGCCATATCCCGGATATGGTCTTATACAGAAATCACATATCACATGTTGTCATGGTCCAACTATGGTCTTTTTCGTCAATTCATCACATATCACTAAACGAAAGTACTCATTCCTGCGTTCTACTCAATTTAACCTTCTAATTCAGTTTTCATAATATCATAATATTCATGGTTCAGTAAAAAAGACATAAAACAAAACATCATATTACCTCTAATTTAACAATTAAATATAAGATTCTATCATATGAACGTACTGATTTCACTTATTCAAGCAGATGTACATAAACACAAATTCCATTTATTTTAGTAAATTCGCTTACCATATTCACTTAATCAAATATGTTGAGCACATAGCATCATATAATTACCAACATACTTGGATGAGCTTATCACAACATAAACTTTCATTTCGTTTTTTTTCTTTTTTTCAACTTTTGATCATCTCTTTTCATACATGAACACATACATATCACGAATTTTTATTCTTACCTTTCCAAATTCCAACATAACGTAAGCATATTTCATTTATATTAATATCATTTTCAGCATTATCAAAAATAGCTCGGTTGAAAATCATCTCTGTCTTAACAAAACAATTTCGTTAGAGCCCAGAGATATCAAACCATCACGAGTCATAACATGGCATGTATAGCTGGACTCACATATGCTACGTTCGGTCTGAGAACCGACTAAATCGTAGCTCTGATACCACTAAATATAACACCCCAAATCCGGTCTAAATGTTATGACCAAATCATGCAATGTCACATTGTAACACCCCTTACCCATATTCGATGTCGGAATAGGGTACGAGGCATTACTAGAACACATACACTTATAAACATGTTAAACCGAGTTCTAAAGTTTCATTCAAATTTAAACTCTTCAAATTCTTAACATGTTTTTATAAATCTTCACGTTATAACTTCAAAATACTATATTTGTAACAAATAGGATTCTGAGACCCAATACATACTCATGCAATTCAATCCTTCATTTCCATTTCATTTAATTCACGATTCTCATGTTCACGATTCAATTCAATTTCTCAATCCAATATACATTTAAATACCACAATAATTCATTTAATTCAAATCATATCATTTCCAATTTCCATTTAATTCACGTACAATTCAATTTTATTAAGTTCAATACTAATACATATTTATCGTTTAACTTAATGTCCCCTTTTTGCATCATTTTACACTTCAAGCATGTACCTAGTATTTCATTTCCTTTCCACTCCCGTTTCCTATGCATATCACACAAGATATAAACATTACACTCAACCATAGTCGCAAGCTAGTCTTTTTGAAGACTAACCACATGATAAACCATTTTAATAAAGATTACAATCTTTAAACCTTACCACCCTTTTATGATCACAAGCATATTTTCATCTAGACATTTACCATCTCAACGCATACTTTTATAAATTTAATGTGGCGTAATCCAGCCACAACTTGGCCAAAGCCTAAGCATACACACCAAACATGCTAGCCAAATAAACATATAGTATAAGCATTATAACCATGGATAAACACCACATTTATTTATGTATCAAACTTATCAACATGAGTTAATTCATAAAACATTTCTGACATTGCTACATACCAAATCATATACCAAGTATACCACATACACATACTATGAAACTTTATTTTCTCACATGAACTTTAACTATAACTAATAATGCACAATTATAAATATCATTTCTTCTCAATCGTTTATCGATTATAATCGAGCATATGGCCAATTATACACAAATAATTCATATGTTCTTCCAATTTTCCGCATCCTTCTCTCCATTCCACATCCTTAATGTGTATAACACACTTAAACAACATTAACTACAATTTTACTATTCACTCACATGTATATTCAAAGCTGTCTATTCGGGTCAGAGGCACTAAATTATTTGTACCCAGAGCTATAGAACTCCAAATTAAGATCCGTAAATTTTCCCAAAACTAGATTCATATATCTTCTTACCATAAAATTTTTAGAATTTTTGGTTTAGTCAAATAGTACAGTTTATTCTTTAAAGTTTCCCCTGTTTCACTGCACGACAGTTCTACCCTCTCTTCACTAAAAATTAGTTATCTCATTTTACAGAATTCAGATATTATTTTCGTTTGTTTCTATTGAAAATAGATTCACTGAGGATTCTAAACATGCCATAATTATGTTTTTAAAATTTTTGAAAATTTTCCAAAGTCAAAACAGGTGATTCCGAACTCATTCTGACTCTGTCTAACTAAACTTTAGATATCTCAAAATATATAACTCTTTTTCTTACTCTGTTTCTTTTATTTGAAAATAGACTCATTCAGCTTCAATTTAATATATTATTCAGCCTCTAATTCAATCTCCACCATTTTTGGTGATTTTTTCAAAATCACAAAGCTGTTGCTGTCTAAACTGTTTTATTGCTAAATGTACTCTTTCATAATTTCACTTTTTCACTTTCAATCACAATTCAATTCAAAATTCACTTTTCCATTTCTAAGTCGATATTCAATTCAATTCCACACCTATATTCATTATTCAATTACAATTAGTCAATTTCCCGATGAACACTTTGAAATAATAACAGATAATCGGTGGATTCAGCACATATCAATCACCTTATTAATCAATGATGTCCGGTGAAATCAGCACATAACAACCACTTTACTAATCAATGATGTTCGGTTCACATAGTAGCCTGCACATAGTACTACACATGTGACCATTACCATTCGATACACGGAGCAGCCTGCACATAGTACTACTTACGTGATCGAAACTATCCGGTACGCATAGTAGCCTGCACATAGTACTACACATGCGACCTATCATTCCTGTACACGTAGTAGCCTGCACATAGTAATACACACGTGACCATCACTTTCACTTTTACATAGTGGCCTACACACAATCCGTGCCACACATGTGATCATTTTTGTCACTTCATTCGTATCCCTTTTTATTCCAAAGGTTCATTCGGGAGTTTTTCACTTTTTCTCTCTTTTTTTTATCGATCAATTTCAATTTCTCTTCTTTATTGATTTATAACAATACATTTAACTTATATAACCTTCACACTATTCATTCCAGTCCAAAAATCATACTTTGGAAAAATTACGTTTTGCCCCTAAAGTTTCATAAAATTATGATTTTGCCCCTAGGCTCGTAAAATAATTTTTATTCAATTTCCTTACATTTTAGGCCTAGATGAACCATTTTCATAACTATAGCAGTCCACAATACTCACTTATTCACACACTTGTGACATATTTTATAACTTTTACAAATTAATCCTTTTAGGCATTTTCATCGAAAATTACTTAGTACAAATCGTTTATCACACTCCAAACATTCATATTCTTCCATAAAACATCAAAATAAATGCATATAATTCATGGGTAAATTTTTAAACACAAACCCTAGTTCAAAACAATCGTAAAAATAGGTAAATCTTGTTACGAGGATTTCAAAAACATAAAAATCATTAAAAATAGGGATAGAACGGACTTACAATCGAGCTTGGAAGCTTGAAAACCCCCAGCCATGGCTCCTCAATGATATTTTCAGCCTATGGGTTGAAGATGGACAAAAATTGGCTTTTAATTTTGTTTTTAATTTTGTTTTTAATTCATTTTAATAACTAAATGACCAAAATGCCCTTAATGAAAAACTTTGGAAACATGCCTAACCATACCCATTTTTGTCCACCAACTTAACCAATGGTCTAATTACCATATAAAGACCTCCAATTTAAAATTTCATAACAATCGGACACCTCTAACATATAGAACTCAACTTTTGCACTTTTTACAATTTAGTCCTTTTGATAAATTGAGTGCCCAAACGTCAAAATCATGGACAATAAAAATATAATAAAAATAATTTTTTTTCTCGTCGAATTTGTGGTCCCGAAACCACTATTCTAACTAGCCCCAAATTCTGGCTGTTACAGGTTACATTAAAAATGGATCACGTGGCTAAGGCCAATTTTGGCCGAGTGGGCCACATGGGCGTGTTAGCCCCTTTTTTTGAAAAGTTCTGTAAGGTTACACGGGTCGCCCAAGTCAACTGTGGACCTACTATAAGGTCGGTAAGCTTTACTTCGACCCTTATATGTATGATATGTCTGTCTGATTTCTATGCTGAGCATGACTTATGATATCTGAATGTATGGACTATTAATTGCATAATGGCATGACATATTTTGTATGTTGTATTGCTTCGGAGTGGGTTGATGATATTTGGAGGAAATGTCTGAAAGGCTATTAAGCCTGTTATCTGGCAGCTCAGCTGCAGCCTTCTGATTATGTGCCGCATTTCGATACAGTATGGTGTGGAGGGATGGCTGGGTTGATTTAATCCCCACATGGTGTGTAGGGTTGGACGGAGATGGTGTGTAGAGGCTAGTGGGTAGGATTCTGATTTACTGTGTTTTCATTCTGTATCTGATATGGGCCAAGGCTCTAATGTGTTTCTGAGACTGTATCTGAATGGGCTAAGGCCCAAACTGATTCTGTGATGGGCACGGGCCCCAGACTATATCTAACTGAATTCTGTTGATTATCTGTATGCATGTTTTATGTGGGGATTACACACTGAGTTTGCAAAAACTCACCCTTTCTCTGTTTAATCTGTACAGGTAATTCCCAGACTTAACGGGTCGGTGCAGCGGAGGACTCAACGGTGGCCACACGTAAATTTTAGATTATTTTCCTTTAATGCCTAGAATTTATTACTTATTTGGGGTTTTTGATGTATCTTTTGGACTATGGAGTGATTGGATTTAAATTTGGACTTTATACTATTTTTTATGGATTTTTTTTAAAACTGCAACTCCTCAAAACATGATTTTTTCTAAAAACTATAATTTTTCGTAAATAAAAATGATTTTTTCTAAATTAATTGGTTACAAAAGCTTCCGCTAATAGACAAGTTTTAAAGCAAATCAACTAGTTTTTTTTTCGAATTAAATAAAAGCTAACTTACTGTAACGATTTTTAAACTCAACAATCTTGTCTTCAAATCCTTTTCCATGTGACATCGCCAAATTCGGCCATAACGTCTAGGCCGGGTTTGGGGTGTTACAAGTTTATGAAACTTTGGTGTTGTTTGTATTGTCTTTATATATTGCACTAGACTTGTTGAATTACAATTTTAATTTATTTTCTTTTGATTCATCATGTGTCATAATTTTATAAAATGTCTATATTCTTATTCATAATATCGAACCTAATTTTAATATGCATTTTTTCTTAAAATAGTTATGTTAGGCTTTTCAAAATCAACTGCAACTTCTTCCCAAAATTCTTAAGGAACCAAAAGTAAATTGGTTCCAGAAGAAGATGTTTTGTTGGTTGCTTATGTGGTCGACTTGTACAATGTTGGAACTTTTAACGCAAATATAAGATTCAAGGTCCTTTATTTAAATGAGCTAGAAAAAATGTTAGAAAAAGTTTTACCTCATTATATGCTGAAGGATAGAACTAATTTTCAATCGGGAATTAGGACATTGAAAAAGGAATAGGCAATCGTTTAAGACATGCTCAGAGGAACAGACAATAGTGACTTTGGCTGGGGTAAGCATATACAGATAGTCGTTGCTAAAGATGCTATGTGGAACTCATATATAAGTGTAAGAATTATTTCATGTCATTATTATCTTGCTTTGAACAAACTTATCTCTAATGTGTATTCCTTCTTTTTTATAGAGTCATAAAGAAGCTGGTCAATTCAGACATTGTAGTTTTCCTTATTATGACCAACTTAGTTCCATATACGCAAAAGATCGAGCCACTAGGAAAGATACTCAAATAGCTATTGATATTGTTGAAGAAATAGATACTGAGGATGTAGTTACTGCAAAGTATCCTGAATAAGCAATGACCATGGATGCAAACCTAATATTTACTTAGATGAGATGAATGTCTTGATTACACAATCACAACCGCCGAAGCCAAACTAAGATGATTCCACATTTTCAAAGAAGAAAAAAAAAGATTTCTGATGTAAGTGAACAAATTTCTTCTACTTCACTTATTGATGCTACCAGGTTATTGGGGGAAACCATACGAACTGTTGGCCTTAAATTAAGTAGGAGCATTACCTATAAAGTGCTAATTTCAAAGAAGTCAAAAATGACCATTCAAAAAAATGCTCAAAAATTATATCCGGCCTTAGGTGAAGTAAAAAGATTAACTGAGGATGAGGGCTTTCTTGTGTTGAGCAAAATTCCAAACTATCCAATGCAAATGCTCGTTTTCTTAAGTCTACCTTCTTTTGTACGATTGGAATGGGAGAGAAGATTTATTTTTACCCATTAAAAATCATGGTTGTGTTGGTGATGATTTGGTAACTTTTTGTATATGTAATATTTGGATGGTATAATGACACGATAGTATGTCACGGACTGTTGTAACTTTTTTATCCTGTAAAATTTAACATATAAGCTGATGACATCATGCAACTTTTTGTTAACGTATGAACATTATGTTTGGATGTAAAGTATAATTATCAAGCTATTTATTCGTTCTAATCTTTTACTTTTTAGTTTAGAGGATAATTAAATTATTTATTTTGCTAATAATATTCTAGCACATTAAATATACCTTTGAAGTTGAAAAATAATAAAGTATGCTATAAATTATTTTTCTAATATTATATATTTTATTTTATTAATTCATATTTTAATAAGAATTATATTAAGAATGTTATTAAATTATATATTATTTTTATTAAATTATATTTAATAATAATCCTATTAAAATTTAATAACAATAACAATAATCATCTACCTAAAAAATACGCTAATGGTACTCTAGTCATTTAAGCTTTTTCATTATTCTATTACAACATTTATTTCATTCAACCAAACACAAGAATACTATTACAGTTCTATTCCATTCCATTCAATCAAACAATTGAATTACTAATTACAGATCTATTCTATTACAGTGAACCAAACATAGTGTAATTTTTTTCCTTTTCTCTCCCCTACAACTAATCACAAAAATTTCTCTCTTTCTTTCATCTCTTCAATAGAAAAAAAAATTTTAAATCAATTATTTCAATATATACTGATCTTCCACCAAGTATGGGTATATATATAGTCTTTTCGTGTTGCCACACAACCTGATAGCACCAAAATAAATAAAAAAAATTCTAACATAGGTGCCGCCAACAAGAATGGCAGCACAAAAAAGTATACAATTTTTTTTCATTTTTCTAACACACGTTTTTTTTATTTGACACATTTTTTTAAAATTATTTGATGCCGCAAAAGAGAATGACGGCACCCATTAAATTTTTTTTTTGTTTTTTCTTTTTCCCCTAGAATACTCGCATTTTTTTACGGGTATGTAGAAAAATACATACTGGTCCCACAATGGGAATGGAAACTCCAAAAATATATTTTTTTTTAAAACCGGCAACCATTGGATAATGAATGATGGGTGGTGCCGCAAATGAGAATGACGACACCAAGAGTCACTGTAGAAAACAAATATTTTTGTACAAAATTTTGCACCTGGGTTATTTTCATAATTAATCCATTTTTTTGGACTAGTTTCAAAAAAAAACCCAATTATAATTTTTATTTCAATTTCAATTTTGATTTGTTTCGCCAGCAGTTGAATATTTCGAGTTGTTTGGCTTGTTCCAGCTAAAATATTATTTACATGTCGATAAAAAAAACTATACACTTCCATACAAATCAAAATAGAGATAAAACCCAATAAGGCCAGAGCTTGTTAGAGACAGAAGCGGATGGCTATGATGGGATATCTTGCTCTTGCACACTATTGATGACATCATTCTCTCAACTAACCAATATTTTTAAATCGAATTGGTGATCAAAACAATTAAGTTATTAATTTTTCGGTTTAGATAATTCAATTAAATAAATTATTAAAAAAATATAAAAATAAAAAATATTTAAAAATAATTCATCGATTTTTTAATTTAACTCATACTTGTTCATTACTCAACCAATTTAATACCGATCCGATTCCCATAACTATGCAAATAACTCCCTCCCCCTTTAGTTAATTTAACGTAAAAAAAAACAAAGGTTGGGGGTTTGTAGGGGTGACCGTGACTTACCTGTTTAGTTAATGAGAAATGCGATTCTTTCTAAAAGGAGTTGGTTTTGGGCTTTTTACTAATGGGCTGTGGAGAGTTATTTTTATCTTTGTCGAAACCAAGAGTCGTCACCAATCTTTTATTGAGGTGTGATTAGATAACCTAAAAAATAGTTTTGGTCTACGAGTTTTAGAAAAATAGATCCGGGAGTCAGTTACGTACGAGGAAGGATTAGCACCCTCGCAACGCCCAAAATTGGTACCTAGTTAATTAATTAGTGTCTTAATGTCGAAAATTTAAAAATATAATCCTTAATAAAAAAACTTAAAAAATGTTACTTATTAAAACTCTTATCATTTCGGAGAAAGAAAATGTCACACCCAATGCGTTAGGGCACGACATTCTAATTCCTCAAAAATGAATTAGTCCAAAATACTCGTGTAATAAAATTTAAAAGAATATTCATTTGTTTAAGATTTATAAAGAAATCGCGACCCAATATGTTAGGGCACAGTTTCTCAAAATCCTAAGCTTGGAATATTTCCTTTGTTATTTTTTTTTAAATCTTTGTCTCGAGAAATCAATACGTCACATCCAAAACGTTAGGATACAACATATTAAATTCCTGACAACAAGCTTTTCATTTTATTTTTTGATTAATGAGCAATTCTCGATTGTTAAATTTAACGAAGAAAATTGGAACTCAATACCTTAGGGCTCAATTTCCTTGAAAATCCTAAATACGAGTATTATCTCAATTTTGAAAATTTTAAAATCAAGTAAAAATGATGTAATGCTAAATTAAGTGTAAAATACAATAATAAATACAACAATGGCATAGAAATAAACGAAATTAATGTACATAAAAAACAACGACATGTAAAGTATCAAATGAACAAAATATAAATGAAAACATAAATCAATAAGCAAATGAAGGAAATAAACAAAAAAAATAAAGAGAAAAAAGGTACAAAATATATACATGAAATTATAAAGAATAAAAGACATATACATGGGTTTACATATAAAATTTTGGACTATAGAATTTATAACAAAATATATATAATGCATTTATGAAAATAAAGAAAAATATATAAATATACATATATATATATATATATATATATATAACATATGTGTTGAAAATATAAGTTTGTATTTAAGCAAATAAAAAACATAGACATGTGTATATATATATATAAAATATTCATTAGAAAATATATAAATACATACATGTACATATATACAAAAGTAAAAAAATTGAAACTAAATATAAAAGTATATATATGTATATAAAAGTTAGGAAGTAAAATAAAATAAAACATATGTATAAAATATATATAAGCATACATATGCTATATATAAAACAATATATATTACATAAAAACGATGCATGCATAAATAAAAAATAATAATAATAATAATAATGATACAAGATTAATGATGCCACATAATAGTATTAATAATATTAAAATAATTAATTTAATAATAAAAAACTAAAATAACAAATAGAGGATTAAATAGCATCAATAATCAAAGACCAATGAATTTAAAACAAAGAGTATAAAATAAATAAAAATATAAGGCCAAATAAAATGTAAACAAATTTGAAAATAATGAATTTGAAAATGAATAATAAAGGAAAAGAGATTTGAAATCAACAATATACAAATCAATAAATAAATTATACACAAATCAACAAAATAAAAACGCAAGAAAGAGAGAAATTTGAGTAAATACTCTTAAGAATTATTATTACTCTCTACTTCAAGCCTTTACAATGAAGGGAGAGGCATCTATTTATAGTTGAGCCTCCCCAAATCCAACGGTACAGATTAATTACATCAACGACTAAGATTAAAAGGTATCTACAAATTAAATCTCTAAGATTACAAAATCATATCTTCTAAGATTGCATATCATATCTAAGATTACATATCATATCTACATATCTAAGATTACATATCATATCTAAGATTTCATATCCTTGAAGATTATGTTTCCATATGCATCAAGCTTGTAGATAGACCTTCAACCTTTTCAAGTAATAGGCCATCCCGATCGGGCCAAATGATATAATTTTGGACTTTGTTTTATGATTTTGGGTTTTTTTTTTATGAGCCCGGGCTAAATTGGCCTATTACATCTGCCCCTCTATGCTCATTATCGTGTAACGAGAACAGAGCAAAGACTTTAGAAATGGACAATTTTGCCTGGCTGTGCTGGACTTTAGCGCTCTTCTTCTTCTTCAAATAGCCTCATTCCTTCCTACTGCATCTTCAGAGGTATAGGAACTGGTGCTTCAACCTACTCTACTGCAATGCCAGGGAGATAGGATTTGCACGTTGTAGTTTTTCAAAATTTTCTATCTTTAATCTGCTCTACTACAACTCCAGGGAGATAAGACTTATAGCTTCAACTTGATCTACTGCAACTTTAAAGATGAATTTGATGCGATCTGCTCTAATGTAATTTCAGAGAGATTCTAATCCACTCCACTACAACCTTAGGGAGATGGGATTTGTTTATTTAGTCTGCCCCACTGCAATTTCAGTGGGATAAGACTTGATTTCTTGAGTCTGCTCCACTGCAACTTCAGGGAGATAATACTCGCTTTCTTGGGTCTGCTCCACTGCAACTTTAGGGAGATAAGACCCGATGCGATATGCTTTCTGCAACTTCAGAGAGATAAGATCTGTGATTTTAATCCACTCCACTGCAAATTCAGGGAGATAGGATTATTGGCTTTAATCTGCTCCACTACAACTTCAGGGAGATAAGATTCGCCATCTTCAGTCTGTCTCACTACAACTTCAGGAGGATAAGGCTTGCTTACTTAGTCTGCTCCACTGCAACTTCAGGGAGATAAGACTAGATGCGATCTGCTCTCTGCAACTTCAGAGAGATAAGATCTGTGATTTTAATCCACTCCACTGCGACTTTAGGGAGATAGGATTATTGGCTTTAATCTGCTCCACTGCAACTTCAGGGAGATAAGATTCGCCATCTTCAGTCTTTTAAATTGCAATGTTGGGGAAACAAGATTTACCGTCGTAGCTTCAATCTATTCCACTAAACCGCCAGAGGAGTAAGATTCACCGTCGTGGTTTCAATCTGCTCCACTGTAATGCCAAAGAGATAGGATTCGCTGCCCACAGCTTCAATCCGCTCCACTTCAGCTAATCCAAGCCTTAACGCCAGAGAGATAAGATTCGTCGTCGTGGCTTCAATCTGCTCCGCTACAACACCAGGGAAATAAGATTCACCGTTGTGGCTTCAATCTTTTCCATTGCAACGTCAAGGCGATAAGACTGATGTCTTCGATCTGCTTCATTGCCAGTACAGGAAGGCAAGATCTGCTATTTTCAACCTACTCCACTATTGCTCAGGGAGATAGGATTCACAATCTTCAACCTATTCCACTGTTGACCAGGGAGATAGGACTTACAATCTTCAACCTATTCCACTACTGTCTAGGGAGATAGGGCTGGGGTCATCGATCTGCTTCGCTGTCGGTGCAGGAAGGCAAGATCTGCTATTTTTAACCTGCTCCGCTACAACCCAGGGAGGCAAAGCTGGTGTCTTTGATCTGCTTCGCTGTCGGTGCAGGAAGGCAAGATCTGCTATTTTTAACCAACTCCGCTACAACCCAAGGAGGCAAGGCTGGTGTCTTCGATCTGCTTCGCTGTCGGTGCAGGAAGGCAAGATCTACTATCTTCACTAATCTGCTCTCTGGGGAACATGACCTGTATAATGAACCTAATTATGCCTAATGATTAGGATGGCATAAAATGAATCAAATGCTCCTAACTAGACATGTGTGAATGGTGTTTGCACGAATGCATAATTTTTTAATAATTTTTTTCGAGAATAATCCCACTTAGGTTGTCATTGCTCGAAGTTTATTAAGGCCTTAACACTAATGTGCTACAACGTCTTCTTGCTTGGCTGGTTGTTCTGAAGAAACATTTAGTCAGGTTGCCCCCCACTGTAAACCTCAAAGTTCAATCCATTGGGGCGCAAAATTTGTACCATCATTCTCCCACTGTAACCCAAAGGTAGGAATATATGGCTTTTTCTCGATCCTCTCCTATCATAATTCATAGATACATGATCTAAATCTCTCTGGTCCCTTACACCATTCCCAGGGTATCGTACCAAAGGCTCATGCATAAATGAAGGCTTTCTTATCCGAGGAAACCTCTTCCTACTGTCTGGTGATCATTGTTTACTTGTTTATTTAAGCTTTGTCATTTTGTTCAATCAATGTTTTTAACAATAAAATCCAAAGTGAAAGTCCTAATTTAGACTCTTCCTTTTCAGATTTCCAACCTTTAAACATGGTGCGTTCTAAACAATAGTCCTGTTTCAGATTCCTGTATTATTTAGAAACTCCTATAGTAATATGCCAAACTTCCCTTGTAAAAGTTTTATTAGTCCATTAATCATTATTCCACTGCAACATGCTTGCAAAAAGGGTATAACAATGGATGAGAATACAATTGGTTCTGAGCATAGCTCGAAGGGAATAGATTATCAAAAATAGTAAATAAGGATAGAAAATAAATTGAGTGGGAATGTGTATCTTGGAAAAGAATGAAGTATTCCAAGAATAACAATTTCAATATAAAAATTGGATGCCCCAAATATCGCAGCTCGAACTTCTCTATACAAACTTTCTGAGTTTGACATGTGTTTAGGAGATCTACAGTATTTTGTCGATGTCCCAATATGTTGTCTACCCTTTCTTGTTGATTCAAGATCATCATATGCCCCAATCTGATCAAAATTTGAACTGCTCTGATCATCTCATGCCCCATTCTGGTCAATATTTGAGCCGCCCTTTTCGGGTTTTCAACTCAAATCCCCTTTGGTCTCAAGGCGCCCTTTGCGGGTTTTCACCTTGACCTCTCCATTTTCTTTCTTCTTTTCTCTCTTTCTTTTTTTTTTATTTTTTTATATTTTGAAATATTTTTGGTTGAATCTGAACTCATAGGATTAGGCATGTCCTTGTTATCCTTTTTGATCAAAATCGATACTTTTCCAAATAAGGCCTTCCACATAAGATCCTTCCCAGCTTGGGATGAAGTTCTTTTTGTATGGGAAGGATCTTCTTCAATACCAGGTCCCTCTCAAGGAATTCTCTAGGAGGACCTTTTTTTGTGAACTTGCATCATTTGCTTTTAACGCATTTGACCATGATGGACAACTTTGAATATTCCTCTTCAATCGAAATTGGATTCAAAAACTCAGAAAGAATTTTGTCCTCAATAGGCGAAACCGTGATGGGCCCAAGAGAAAGGCATTGCCCTGACAGAGTTTTTTTTTCGCGCCATCTTTTTTTTTGGCGATATGGCATTAATAGTGAACAGACTGCAAACTTTTGATATTATGCCGTTATTCAAATTTAGTACATTGTCAGATATGATCCTTTTGGCGTCCCATACTAACATATGATTTTTCACGAATTTGCTAACTGTCGACTTTTTGACATTGGCATATGAAGCAGCTTCCATTCATTTAGTAAAGTAACTGACGATCACAAAGATGAATCAATGACCGTCAGACTCTTTTGGCGAGATCGACCAAATGACCTTCATGCCCCATATAAGGAGAAGTCATGTATCCCAATGATTCTTTGTAAGGTAATATCCGTTTCTCGACTTATTCTACCATCCTTAACAAGTCTGAAAATAGGCTACAATCTATGTCATCTTTAAAGTCATGAAATCCCTCTAAACACATGCCTCGCTCAAAAGGAAATTCTGAGCATGTAGCAGCGTCACTCATGTTATTGATACCTGAAGACCCAATGTAAAAGAATATACAAAAGAATGTATTCATGAATAACTATTTGTACAATATAATTATGAATGAAAGAATGATGTGGAAGAAAATCCAAAAGAATAAAAGAATAATTATTTCAAAAAGAATGAAAAATATTGGCTCAAAAATGAATGCAAAGATGTATTTTATTAGAATAATGACGTTCAGACATGAGCCTATTTCATAAAGGAATTTCTATCATGTTTAGGCTAAAAACAACAAAAATGTTCTGAACATTACTCTAAATAAGTTCTAAAAATTACAGGGATTTCTTTCGCAGTTCAATTACTTAGAACACTCCCAGGTTTATAAGGGCGGATATCTAACAAGGTCCCCCTTTCATTTGTGTCTTCCTGTATGTCATTGATGTGAACACTTCCCAACATCTCCTCACATATTGCATTCACCCCATTGTCAATCATGATTGGTAGCGAATTTTCTGCATTAAATGAGCCATCCAACTTGACAATACCCATGTTGATGAATTTTTCAACTAGCTTTTTGAAGGTAATGCAATTCTCTATTGAGTGTCCCGTAATTCCCGCATGATAATCGCATTGTGCACTTGCGTCGTACCATTTGGGATACGGAGGCTGTGGAGGCTTCACATGTTAAGGAGAAACAACATGCGCATCGAATAAGCTTTGATATAGCTCTTTGTACGACATTGGAATTGGCGTGAACTGGAGTTTTTCAGTACCTTGCTTCACACATGATTCTTGTCTTGATGAACCCTGCTGATTAGCAATCGATTTGTTGTACATATTCACGTTGTTCACCCCATTTTCTCTTTCTTTTGAGGCTTGCCTTCTATTATTTCCTCCAGCATCAATCTTTCCGCTCCTTATGGCACTTTCAATCATTTCACCATTCATGATTATGTCAAAAAATCTTTTTGTGGCACTCCCTAACATATGTGTGATGAACGGAGCTTTCAATGTATTTATGAATAGCATTGTCATTTCCCTTTCCAAGAGTGGTGGCTGAACTTGGATGGCGACCTCCCTCCACCTTTATGCGTATTGCCTAAAACTTTCACCAGACTTCTTTTCCATGTTTTGTAGAGTGATTCTATCAGGTACCATGTCAGTTACATGATTGTACTGCTTTATGAATGTCTGTGCTAAATCTTTCCATGAATTAATCTTGGCACAACTTAATTGATTATACCACTTGGACGCTTCCCCTGTGAGGCTATCCTGGAAACAATGTATCAGCAACTGGTCATTACTAACATACCCAGTCATCCGCCTACAAAACATAATAATATGGGCTTCGGGACTACTAGTTCCATTATACTTCTCAAACTCTGACACTTTGAACTTGTAAGGGAGTACTAAATCTGGAACCAAACTTAATTCTTTAGCATCAATCCCATAGTAGCTCTCAGCATATTCCATCACTTTAAATTTCTCTTCCAGCCATTTGTACTTTTCCTCTAGCTGTTTTGGCAACTCATCCTTCACTTTTTCTTTTCCCGCTGTTTCATCGAAGTCAGGAATAGCCGTATTGACAAGGTTGCCTCCGGGGTTAGAGTCTGATCCAACTTGAAAATTCATTGGCATTGAAGCACTAGCCTGAAACTGCTGAGGCCTAATGGTGACAGAGGATTTACGCGGACATTCCTCAACTTGTTGAGGGGTAAACTAAAGGATAGACAGGTCCTTCACTGTCTCCTTCTTCAACATTAAGCACAGAGCTTTTTCTTTTATCAATTCCTCCAGTCAGCAACTGAGTCAACTTAGCCATCATATTCCCCTGAGATTTCATCATTTTGTCCATCAAATCCTGCTGAATCTTCTCAAGCTGTTTCTTCATTTGCTGCTGAAGCTGATCCTGCATTTCTTTTTGGAATTGTTCGAGCTTTTCTAATCTTTGGTCCATACTTCTTAATTTTGCCTGAGTACCGTAACGGTGTTTAGTTGATTGGTTGGTTTCCAGGTTAACTGAGGAATGATTTTAATCGATTAGGCTCTTTTAGTGGACTTTAATGTATATAATGTCATGTAATGCGAATGCATACAATGAATGCATAAAGAGACGTTGATTCTGATTCAATTCCATTTAGAAAAATTTACTAGAAAACAAATTTCTTTACATAAAATGGATATTTATACGGCCTTGCCCTCATAGACGGAGACATTCGATCCTCTTCTTTATTCGAGCGTTAAGATAAATCTCACAAACTCTTCAAAAAGACGTCTCTTCTATCTCCTTTTTGCTCGATTCGGGCCACAACTCGTTGCTCACTCATCCTCGTGATGCTCGTTGGCTTCTCTTTAAGAAAGTTCAGCGGCTCTCGAATAATCTTTGTCATCTTGAATCCATAGTCGTGTAGTCCTCCATTAAACTATCATCTTTCTCTTATCACGTTTTCTTGGACCATATTCGGACAACTATAATGTCTTCCGTTTTATCAAGAAACTCATTTTCTTATGACAAGCTCTCTATTTCACAACTGAACGTGAATCAACACCTCTTTTTTTATGATGAAAATGTAATGCAATCATAACAAAAAAAGAAATAGGTTAGTACATAGTAAAAGCAAACAAGAATAAATAGAACGTCTATTCGGGTGACCATTAGGGGTTTGAAATGGCTCTACCTAGGGTGAGCTCCTAAGGTCTTCTATATGTGGTTCAGTTCTGAAGTAAGGGTACCTGAACCAGTAGATTCCTCGATCCTCACCCATTATAGGCTCATACAGACCGAGTTCAGTTCAGGGGGATACATTTCCCTATGGCTACACAGAGATGAAAATCTCACGAAGACATAGGTACGGATGTATCCCGAAAGTGATCCACTATCCTGCACAGAGATGAAAACCTCACGAATGACTAGTTTCTCACTCCCACTTAGAGGGGTAAAATCATTCAACTCATGCAATGTATAATGCAAAGATCAATTAAGCAAGAAAATAATGAATACAAAAGGATCTCAAAAAATTTTCGACATAAGACAGAAATTAATCAATTTTTGGCTCGACTATCGTGTTTGTCCCCAGTGGAGTTGCCAAGCTGTCGAAACCAACTTTTATTTTGAAAAAACAAAAATTAGTTGTCGATGAAAATTGGAGTCGCCACTAATCTTTTATTGAGGAGTGATTGGATCACCTAAAAAATAGCTTTGGTCTACGAGTTTTAGAAAAATAGATCCAGGAGTCAGTTACGTACGAGGAAGGATTAGCACCCTCGTAACGCCCAAAATTGGTACCTAGTTAATTAATTTGTGTCTTAATGTCGAAAATTTAAAAATATGATCCTTAATAAAAACTTAAAAAATGTTACTTATTAAGACTCTTATCATTCGGAGAAATAAAATGTCACACCCAATGCGTTAGGGCACGACATTCTAATTTCTCAAAAATGAATTAGTCCAAAATACTCGTGTAATAAAATTTAAAAGAATATTCATTTTTTCAAGATTTATAAAGAAATCGCGGCCCAATACATTAGGGCACAATTTCTCAAAATCCTAAGCTTGGAATATTTCCTTTGTTATTATTTTTTTTTAAAAAAAATCTATGTCTCGAGAAATCAGTACGTCACATCCAATACGTTAAAATACAATATATTAAATTCCCGACAACAAGCTTTTCATTTTTTTTTTGATTAATGAGCAATTCTCGATTGTTAGATTTAACGAAGAAAATTGGAACCCAATACGTTAGGGCTCAATTTCCTTGAAATCCTAAATACGAGTATTATCTCAATTTTGAAAATTTTAAAATCGAGTAAAAAATGATGTAATGCTACATTAAGTGTAAAATACAATAATAAATCTGAAATTAATGTACATAAAATACAACGACATGTAAAGTATCAAATGAACAAAATATAAATGAAAACATAAATCAATAAACAAATGAAGGAAATAAACAAAAAAAATATAAAGAGAAAAAAGGTACAAAATATATGCATGAAATTATAAAGAATAAAAGACATATACATGGGTTTACATATAAAATTTTGGACTATAGAATTTATTACAAAATATATAATGCATTTATGAAAATAAATGAAAATATATAAATATACATATATATATATATTATAACATATGTGTTGAAAATATAAGTTTGTATTTAAGCAAATAAAAACATAGACATGTGCATATATATATATATATATATATAATTATTCATTAGAAAATATATAAATACATACATGTACATATATACAAAAGTAAAAAAATTGAAACTAAATATAAAAGTATATATATGTATATAAAAGTTAGGAAGTAAAATAAAAATAAAAACATATGTATAAAATATATATAAGCATACGTATACTATATATAAAACAATATATGTATTACATAAAAAGCGATGCATGCATGAATATAAAATAATAATAATAATAATAATAATAATGATACAAGATTAATGATGCCACATAATAGTATTAATAATATTAAAACAATTAATTTAATAAAAAACTAAAATAACAAATAGAGGATTAAATAACATCAATAATCAAAGACCAATGAATTTAAAACAAATAGTATAAAAAAATATAAGGCCAAATAAAATGTAAACAAATTTGAAAATAATGAATTTGAAAATGAATAACAAGGGAAAAAGAGATTTGAAATCAACAATATACAAATCAATAAATAAATTATACACAAATCAACAAAATAAGAACGCAAGAAAGAGAGAAATTTGAGTAAATACTCTTAAGAATTATTATTACTCCTCACTTCCAGCCTTTACAATGAAGGGAGAGGCATCTATTTATAGTTGAGCCTCCCCAAATCCAACGGTACAGATTAATTACATCAACAGCTAAAATTAAAAGGTATTTACAAATTAAATCTCTAAGATTACAAAATCATATCTTCTAAGATTGCATATCATATCTAAGATTACATATCATATCTAAGATTGCATATCCTTGAAGATTATGTTTTCATATGCATCAAGCTTGTAGATAGACCTTCAACCTTTTCAAATAATGGGTCATCCCGATCGGGCCAAATGATATAATTTTAGACTTTGTTTTATTATTTTGAGTTTTTTTTATGAGCCCGGGCTAAATTGGACT
This sequence comes from Gossypium raimondii, assembly GCF_025698545.1. NCBI lineage: Eukaryota > Viridiplantae > Streptophyta > Magnoliopsida > Malvales > Malvaceae > Gossypium > Gossypium raimondii. The sequence goes on along the minus strand of NC_068567.1, from coordinate 20,669,405 downwards.
ATTACAATCTTTATAACTGAAGTTGTGGATGAGTGGAGAAGAAAAACAATAACAATGCTTTTAAATATATTAGAATGGCTACTACCATGTTGGATTACTTTTTTTTATTTTATGATTAAATTTTGAAGGATAAAATATATTTCAAGTTTTTGTATTTTTTTTGTGTATTTAGAAATTTGTTTTTTATTTTTATTTTTAAAATTTTAGTTTATCTATTTTTAATTTAAAAATTCAGATGTAATTTTAGCACCGCTTATTTCTTCTGTTAAATTTATTGGGTGAAATTTTAGATAAAATATTATAAAAATAGGGACAAAATAAATCTTCATTTTAAGCATAGGGACAAAAGAAATGATATTTGATCATTTTCCTATAAAATGAGGAAAAAAAAAGGTTGAGACGCATGTCGAGATTGGACCTTCCTTTTATATATAGGTTATAGGTTATAGCTTTTATATTTTATTTTATTAGAATTAAGTAATCATTTTTAAAATTTGGAGATACATGTATTAATAAGTTGAAGATGATACACTAAAGCATACTTATATTAATATGTACTAATTTTAATAAAAAAATGATATCGTTATCAGTACCAGACTGAAGGTTCACCCGAAATTTAGAGAGGATTTATGCAAAAATATTAGGTCTGAAAAATGGGTTTGGGTAAAAAAAATTAAGCTCGTTTAAAATATGGACTAAGCTCGGGTTTGAACATTCAAGATCCAAGCTCAATCCGACCCGGCCTATTTATAAGTTTGTAATATTTTATATTATGTTATTTATATATATTATGTAATTTAACACATAAAAATTAAATTTATAGTAATATATAATACTACTATAATATAAACATAAAAAATTATTAAGATAATTATATATAAAATTTTAGTAAATAAAAATATATGAAATTATTAAATATTAAATTAAAATAATATAAATATGTATTTTAAATCTTTTAAAAATTAATATGAATGGACCTAAAATAGGTTGGGATAAATCATTTGTAAAATATAAATAGAGTTGGATAAAATTTTAATCTCATAATTTAGGTGAGATAAAAATAGAAGTATGTTTAAAAGGGGAATGGGCCTAATATGTCGAGATGTAGTTTTGTTACAAACGCAGTATGGTATCTTCTTTGCTTGTTGGTATTCGGGTGTTGAAATAGAAAAGAGAATAATTTATGTGGTTGAAGAGCTTATTTCAAGTTATGTTAACCCTTTCTTTTCCCTGGATGCTTGCATAAAGAGACAAATGAATGCGCCTTTTCTTGTGAATGGAGAAATGTTGGAGCCCAAATGCTTAAACCGAAAGCTAATAATGGAGGGGACCTTTTCATGTTGCATTGCCATTATGGCACGTCTCTACCACCATTAGTCAAGCAACCCTATGTTTTAGTTGATATTTTGGAACTTCGTCATTATTCCTATGGCCGGAACAAAACTTCCCATCAAGGACTTTTGAGTACAAATACATTACTTAATTGAAGCACAAGAGAGTAGAAAGTTAAAAAGAAAGAGCTAGTGTTGTAAGCAAGCAACAGCATGCACTGAAACTCAAAACACGAAATAAAGAACAATGTCGATTGTTCCAGAGGAACAGAAGCAGAATTGGAGACAAGCACTGAAACCTCCCCTCTTTTGAAGTCAAAATTTGTAAACCTATGAACTTATTTTTCTAAAGGTTTTAAAATCCATAGTTGAACAGAGTAAAAATCCCAAGAACTATTTTGTTTGAAACTCATGTCTTCTCAGAATTATTTTGAAGCTATAAAATGTGTTAATTGAAAAGGGTTTTTTTTTTTTAAGAAATTAAAAGTTTCTAACAGATTAAAATAATATTTAATTTACCGATTCTTTACTTATCTAGGAGAGGCTTTTGAAGAAACTGAAAAGGTCTTTCAACTTAAGAAATGAGTTTAGGGTAACTGAAGGTTTTGGGTTTAAATAGAAGAAGAGAATAAAAGATTTTTGTTTCTTACTTGAAAATGTAATCATATTTTTCCTTTTACTAATAATTGTTGTTTTCAATTAAACATACATTTCAAGTTAAGAATTATATATATTTTATATTTTATGTCTTTTATAATAAATAATATATATTTTCAAAGTTTTAAAATTATAATTTTTTGAATTTGAGCTGAATTGATAAAATGTAAACATTGAGGGTTAAATTTATTGATTTCTTTAAATTTGGGATCAAATTAACGAATGTGCAAAGTATTAAGGGTTAAATTTGTTATTATATTAATCAAAAGACTATCACATCAGTATTCTAGTTGGTGACCAAAGACATTTAACAGTAAAGATAATAAAATTGACAACTTATCTAACGAGAGTGATAAAATAACAAATATTTTAAATAGATGACCAAAATAGGAATGCAGGTAAAATGGGGTGACTAAATAAGTAGTTTACCCAAAATAAAATATCCGGAGGTGGAGATGAAATGCACTACTGCCATTACACAAGAAAAACAAAGATAAATGTGGGGTTTGAACACGTGGTAGGTCCAAAACTGTCGACAATAATAAAAGGTGGGGATTGGGGAAAACTTTGGTTTTATTTCCCATTATGATATACCAAGGCCTCCAATAAAATGCTACCACTGAAAATCAAGATTTATCTTAATTGCTATCATGGTTACTTTTTGTTTTTCTTTTCCTTTAAAAGTTTAGGTGAGTGGAATACTGATATTTTATTATTAATTGAACTTAATTGTCAATAAAATGTATTATTTTCTTATTTATGAGTCAGAAAGAACTATGGATAATTTTAAGTATTAAATAAAAAGAAAAATATAATAAAAAATTATAAAAAATTATTAAAAAATTTCTATTTAACTCCTGCTATATTTTAGAACGAGATACAAGACACAATTAATCGGTACATATCGAATAGTTTCTTTCAATGAATTGAGCTGCATCAAACTAAAATGGAAAACGCATCAGATTAAATTCTTCAAATTCTAAGAATTCCAAGTTATTGTTATTTATTAAATAATGATCCATATCAAAAAAAAAAAAAAGAGGATAATGGTAAAAATCTCCATATACTTTAATAAATCTTTCAATGTAATATTTATACTTTTAAACTTTTTATTCTATCTATTAATCTAATACTTCCCTTAACGATGTTAATTCCTAATAAAAGTTGACACGTAAATTATTTATATAATAAAATATCTTAATTCTTTCAATAACTCATTTATGAATAAATATTAGAATGCTTATTTATAAAAAGGTTGTGCCTAAATTTGTGCCAACAATAACAACCACAACAGATTTGCAACATTGCTTTAGCTGGCAACTTTTTACTAAGATTTTGTAACATCTATTATTAGACAGCAAAAACATGTTGATATAAGATATTTTAAGCAAGTCTTGAAATACTTATCTCTTACGAGGTAAGTGGAAATGTGACAGAAGAATCCAAAAGGTACAAAGATTATGTCCGTCAAGGTAAGGGGTTGAAGATAAGTATAAACGAGTTCGTTTTTTAACGGTGTCAGAAATAGTGATTTTGGGACTATAATTTTAACATGAGATTTCATAAAAATTAATTATTTAATATTTATGAGTCAAATAGAATATCATATTAAATTTTTTATTTAATAATTTTTGTTAATTAATCAAATAGTTAAGCAAGTGGTTTGTCCCTAAAGTAAAGTAGTTTTGAAAAATGAGGTATCAGAATTTCATTTCTGTAAACCGAGCTTGTAAATATTTTTAATAAATATTTATGGAGTTACTATATAGCTATATTAAATTCCAGTCCAGTAATTTTATCATTTGATTAGTTAATTGAAGAAAAAAGACTAAATCGTAAAAGCTGTAAAAGTCAATTGTTATTGATGTTTGAGTGTCAAATCGTATTTATAAGCTAATGGAAGGGATTTAAAAGGCAATTTAACCATAAATTAGCTAGTGGCCGGTTTCGGGATGCAAATTTAGTAAGTTTTGCTAATTATTAAATTATTAAAATGATTAAACTTTTAATTATAATAAAACAAAAGAAGAAAATAAGCTTTATCTCTTTCATTCTTTTCATTTTCCAAAGTCGAACCACCATTAGAGGACCTTGAAGCTTCGGCTTTAATTTTCTTCTTGCATGTAAGTGATTTTCCTACCCGTTTCTTGTAATTTTTATGTTTTTGATATTATTGCAACTAGGTTGAAGAAAATAAGCTTCATCTCTTTCATTCTTTTCATTTTCCAAAGTCGAACCACCATTAGAGGACCTTAAAGCTTCGGCTTTAATTTTCTTCTTGCATGTAAGTGATTTTCCTACTCGTTTCTTGTAATTTTTATGTTTTTGATATTATTGCAACTAGGTTCAGCTAACTTGTATCTCTGTTTTCAAAACTATTAAAAGATTTTGAATTTTTCCATTAATTAATTTTAGTTTCTTTTGATGTTAAATGAAATATTTATAATCTTGATTATTGTTTATGACTATTTTGTAAAAAAATTTGTTAGTTTTGAACCTAGGGACTAATATAAAATTTGTAAAATTTGGCCTATTGAAGTGTAAATTTTCGAATGATTAAAGGTCGTATAGGGTGTTGTTAAATTTGGTAATGGATATTAGGGGTTAAATGTGAAATTTTTAATAGTTTCACTTTAGGGACTAGATTGAAATAAATGTAAAAGTTTAAGAAAAATATGTAAAAAGTAAAATTTAAGGGTCACATGCATATAATTGAGTTTGAATATGTATTTGAATTTGATAAATTGAATTTAATAATTATAGATCAAGAATTGGATCATACAAAGGATAACTAAGGAATTAAGAAAATTATGGATTAGTCTCTACAAATTAATCGTTAACGTATCTTAGGTAAGTTCATAAGGTTTAATTAGGTATAGTTTTTAATATTATGTTGTTTTCTGAGTTGTGGTATGTTAATAAATGTACATAAAAACGTTTATTTGAGTTGTTACAAATTGGTATAAGATGAGCAAGTGAATTGAATTGTAAAATGTTATATGGTTACTTGAATTGAGTTTGGATGAACATATGATAGGATACAATTGGCATGCCAATAGGTTATATTGCGCGCGGTACGGGATTGACTTGTGATGAGATGTTGATTATTGACTTGTTACTTTCCACTGAATATATCGAACTCCAACATTTGTTGCGGACTATCGTGTTATATTTATAGTGATTTTGGTGTGTTACCGGGGGCGGATGTAAAGCCTTCGGGCTTGGCACTTAATGCCCAGGTGTGTTATCGGTGGGTTTGGCTCGGTTGGGCGTTCTGGTGTATTCTAGATGGATAACTGTGTATCCATATTTGTTATACCGTTCATCGGGCTAAAATTTTAATGGCTAAATAATTTAATGATGATAGGTAACTGATATTTGGTTATGATTTCTTGTGAAAGACTTGTACATGTATTTATGGTTTCCGATATTTTATCATGACTTGATAATGGTTGATAGTGTATAAATGAGGTGATTAAATGACTTGTATTTATGAAACTCACCTGTTGAATGGTTGTGATTGACAGGGTTAATGTTAGCTATTGATTTTGTTAATTATAAAACTGTGGTTATGCGGTAAGTTATAACGTTTCAACCTGTGAACTTACTAAGCTTGTAAAAGCTTACTTGTGTTGTTTTCTTGATTTCTTGTAGATCTTGTTTTGTAGAACCGAACAATTGGATTAAGTGGAAGATTACACTATCCAGCTATCTTCAGTAGACTTTGAATATGTTTACTTTGGAATATGTGACATGTAATAGGAGTAATTTGTAATTTGTATATAAGTGTTCATTATAAGTGGCATATTTCGTACTTGTTTATAAGTTGATTGTTTTTGGCTAACAATGTGGTTGATCATAGCTTGATTTAGATATTTGACTGTGATATTGAAATTGATATGTGGTGGATTTAACTTGATGGCATGAAATGTAAAAGGTGTATTTTGTATTTATGTCAAATACATATTCCTATGTGTTCATATTTGGTTGATGTAAAGTTGTTTAAACTTGGTTTTAGATCACTTATGTATATGCCTTTTGTGTTGGAATGAAGTGTGCATATAACCTTGGTGTTTGGTTAGTTGATATAAATCATTTGGAAATGTTTGAATTATGGTAGGATTTAATATGAATAGATACAATAAAATGGTAAGTTGGTATGTATTTTTATGTATGAACTCATAAGTTAGAATGTAATTTATTTGATATGATTTATGAATAAGTTTGTTAATTGACTTGTGGTGTCAATGAAGGCACATTGGTTAGACACTTAGGTTGGATGATTTTGGCATGTTTTGGGCTTGTTTAAGTGTGTTTTGAATAGGTTTAATTGTTGGTAAATGAGTTGCTTGATGTTTAAGTAAGCACATTTTGGTAAGCTTGAATTTAAAGGAAAAATTAGGGGCACACAGCCTGGGACACGGGCTGTCACACAGTCTTGTACTGCACATGGTCTCTTTACACAACCGTGTGTTTCAAGTCAATTTGTCACATGGTCTGGGACACAGTCGTGTGGCCTAACATTAATTCGAACATGGCCTACAACACGACCGTGTGAAAGTATTTCAATTGTTACACGGTTTGGCACACGGCCTGTGACATGACCATGTAAAATTTTTCTAAAGTTTCATGGTCTGTCACACGGTTGGCCACACAACCATGTCCCTGTGACATACGGCCTGGGCTTTGTCACACGGCTGTGTGACCCCTATTTTCAATTTTTTTTAATTTTAATAAAATTTTTAGTTTTTTTTCAAATTAGTCTTTGATTGTTCCTAAATTATTTTTAAGGCTCTGTAAGTTCAGTTTAAGGTCAATAATCATATATATGGTATGAATGACATTAAAATTTGATTATTTGTTATTTAATTTGATATTTGAATGGTTAAATGTTAGTAATTGTTATGATATGTGTCGTAATACTCTGTAACCCTAATCCAATGATGGAGACAGGTTTAGGGTGTTACAGATGATATTTCAAAGCTGAAGATAATTGTGAAGAATGCTTGTTGAGTTTTGAGTTGGTTATTCAATTGAAGATGTGTTGTCGACTTATGTGCTTGAAAGTATATAATGTTACAGTTATATGTTCAACTTATGAACTATTTTTGAGAATGATTGTCATCTTTGAATGACTAAGCTTCGGAACTATTTTTGAGAATGATTGTCATCTTTGAATGACTAAGTTTGCCCATTGGTGATTGGGATAGTAGGTTGAGAGAACTACACTTTGACGCAGAAAGGTAAGGTCGCAACTTGTGAGTGTTGGGCTTGGGCTTAAATAAATTTTCTTTGTATTGTGGATATCATAGTGATTTAGTTCTCTAGGCAAGGCCTCGTAGACATAGGTTAAGTCTACATTGCATTAATAATCTTGGTGTGTAAGTTCTGTCGTTGTTGAGTTGGATCTGGTGCCTTAAAGTGTAGTTTTTTCATCTATTTACACTTGTATTTTTCGAACAAATTGACATAATAATAATATTCGTTAATTACATTAATATCCACTGCATATTATTCTCAATGTTTTTGTACACAAAGAAAAATGAAAGCAAATATTGGCTCACTCATTATCTAATGTTTAAACTAATACTAAGCAATATTGTATGGTCGAATCATAATACGAAAAGAAAACTTAATTAATAGATGAACCTAAAAATGTCTTTAGACTAATCGAAAATGAGAAAATCGATTGAAAAACTAATATGTCGTCTATCAAGTCCAATTTGGGAGATGCTTTGTCTTGAGCATTGGAGTAGATGACTCCTAGAAGATAAAGTCATAGATGTGATTGACGGTACATTGAATAAGACCCAAGTAAAATAGATCTAAATTCGTTTATGGATTCATTCACTTCTGACGTTCATAGTGTGACATACCTTAATCCTGAGTGGATGATAGACTATGTATGCGTGACTCGTATACTTTGATGTAAGTAAAAGCTTGAGTTCAAATAGATAAAAAATCAAAAGCTAGTGCGTTAGGTATATGACATTTGCTGTAATAACCACATTTTAACTTAGAGATAGGTATAGTGATGGACCGGGTCGGGAAAGAGTGGAGAAATTTTGAAATTTACTAAATAGAGATTTTTTAGTATTAAATTAGGAAGTATTTAGACCCGATAGGAGATTAGAAAATATTTCCAAGATAGAAAATATTTAAATAGAAGCTTAGACTAAATTGAAAGAGTATAAAAATTGTTGTGGTGGAAGTAGGAATTTAGAAAGTTAGGAGATACATAGTGGTAGTAGAAAGGAATGAAGGATTAAAAATAAATTTAACCAAGTGAAGTATAAGTCATCCTAGGAATTATAAAAGATGAGTTGGGAGAAAATGGTAAATAACCATGTAGATATTTTAAGGTGTAATGATGATGGGTAAAAGTGTAAAGATGGATGGCTTAAGGACTTATTAGAAAATTGACTATTTAATAAAAAAATGAGATATTTTTAGTGGAAATGTGTAGAAAGTGGAGAAAAGATGAAAGATATCATCTTTTCCTAAACACAACCGTCACTCACCCCCCAAATCTATCCAACTTTTTCTTTTATTTCCTTCAATGTCCTTCATCCATTGTTAAACCATTCAATGTTCAAACCTTCATTTTTCTTTAAAATTTCTTTAGTAAAAGCCAAAAAGAATACTAGCGAGCAACTTTATTTTCATGAGGAAACTTCCATAGATGGGTTAAAAGAGATAAATATATGAGTTAGGGTTTTTGGGTTTTCAAAAAGGTTAAGGTAAGAATGATGGAAATTCTCATAACATACATGTTTATTTTCATAATCTAGCATAGAAAAGTTATCTGATTTTAGTTTTAACTTATAAATGTTATATGTTGTTATGAAATTGGAGAAAAAGAGAAGAAGTTTGAGGACAAAAGTGAAGGGAAAGGAAAAGAAGTGGCCAAGGAGTAGAAGAGAAGAAAAACTCATCATCCAAATTTTGGTTGCAAGTACTTCAAGTAGTAATTTTGTTTAAGTTATGTTAATTAAATAATTATGTTAATTAAGTAGTTAATTGCTAAATTAATGATATCATAATAAGTATTTAGTAAGGGTAAGTAATATAAATGTTATGAATTTTGACTTTAGTTTACCATTATATGATGTATTGTAGTGATAATAAAATGATTAAATTAAAAGAAATTAAAATATATTATGATATTATGAATATATGGAAAGTGAGTTTAAATGAAGAAATGTAAAAATTAGTGTTGTATGTGGTAAAAATGAAGAGAATTTACAAGTTTTAGTGTTATTATTGTGATAAGGACTAAATCGTGAAAAATACAAAGTTATATTATTTTCTATCAAGTGAATGAATAAAAAGTTTTAATAATAAGAAAAGCTCATGTAGAGGAGTCTCGAAATATTGGGATATTGATGGCATGCCATTAAGGAAAAATTAGCTCGCTTATCGTATTATTTCGCACTTCGGTGCTTATCGTTGTAAAATTTGCACATTGGTCCTTATCATAATTATTTTGCACTTTGGTGCTTATTGTTATTTGCACTTTATGCTTAGTGAGATATGATATACATTAACAATGCATTATCGATTTATTTCTGTATATCCTAAGTGTTCAGCTAGTCTACATTGGGCTACAGTGTCGTAGTTCGACTATTATCAATTAATAGGTTACGGTAAGTAATGGTAAGTGTGATTTTTAAGAAAAATATTAAATTTTAGGGACTAATTTGATGAGAATTATATGTCTATAATAGGAATAAAATTTTATTTTATATTATTATTAATTTTTTTAATCTTGAAGTACTTACTAAATCTTCACAGACTTACCGCGTTAATTCTCTAACGTGTAGGTGAAGTAGATTCGGTTGGGATAATATCAAGGTCGCGTGCTTCCCATCTCATCACCATTCCAAGAGGCAAGATTGTATGTATAAATTTTGGGTTTAGTATGGCATGTACATAGATTTTTCGTATAGATGAATGTTAGATGGACTAAAATGCAAATTTTGGAAACCTTGTAACTTTGGTGATCTAATAGAATATTTTGTTAGATTTTGAAATTCCTTTATAATAGCTTAGCTTATGCATGTATATATGATGTTATTATATGGATTTTGCGGTGAATTTTATTGATTTTGAGGGTAATTGAATTGGTTTGGAAGTGTTTGAATGCTTTAAATTAGTGTAGGGGCTTTTTAGCAAATTTTCGAACTGTTTTTATGTCATCATAACCCAAGGTATTGATACCTGAGGAAAAGGTATCAATACCTTGACTCAAAAATCAATTTTTTTTTAGAAACAGAGAGCAATTTTGGTATCATTTTTGAGGTAGGTATCAATATCTAGGCCTAAGGTATCGATACTTTCATCAAAACTTGAATTTTTGGAGTTCTAGAATGCTATTTTGGTATAGTTTTTGTGTAACGGTATAGATACCTTTCAGAAAATATCGATACCTTTTGTTTAAGTATCAATATTTTGCCCCTGTTTTGAGTAAAGACAATTTTTAAATCATTTCCAAACACAAAAGAACTTTCATTAATAACCTCGGATGTTTATATTAATAACTTTTGAGTTAAATAAGTTAAAACACCATGTATGAATGATTGAATTATAGAATGTTTAGCCAAAACCGCTTTGGCACCAAATGAAATAGTCTTATACCAAGTCCATATAATCTAACGGGGTATAAGGGTGTTACATTTGTGGTATGTAGCATCATTCACAATAGTGGAATTCACATTTTCCATATTCGACCTTACATGATAGATGAAAAATAAACGTGGTCATGAGTCATTTATGTTTATGATAAATGACTTGATTACTATTTGATAGTAATTGGCTTTTCATGAAGGAAGATATAATGATTACTATAAGATAAAATATGATCATATTGAGAGAACGAATTTATCTCAAAGAGATTAAGGATATCCTATGAGGGTAACACAGTTATGACAAAGTCATTGGATGAGCACTGATTGAGTAGCTTTCATAGTTGTATGTAACTAGGGAGAGCTTGACCATGATACTATAATGGAAGGACTTCATGACTAAATAAGTTTATAATTAATAGACGAAAAGCTGAAACTTAACTATAAATCATTTGAGCCTTAATTATATATGTCCAAACGATCCCTCGTTTGCTCATTGAAACAAGAAATCAATCGTATGTGTTTTCTTACTGAAATAGATGAACAAAAATGAATGTGTTTTCTCATTAATGGAAATGAATGTGCTTTCAAACTAAATGAGCAAAAATTGAAGGAAATGATAAAGTTGGAGAAATGGGCCACATTCATAAATGAATGTGGTTTCTCACTGAGTATAAAAATAACTTGAGAATTAATTTAATTTTTTCAAATTATTATTTAAATAATTGAAATTCGAAAATGGAATTAAATTATTTAGTTATTGTGAATCATTGAATCTGAAAATAAATATATTTCATCATAGATTCTTTTACAACAAAGTTGTTATGACTTTAACTGAATTAGAATTAAGTTGAGAAAATTATTTAATTGAAAAATTCATTTATCTAATTAATTAATTTTTATTTATTTATGAAAATAGAAAAAAATTATTGAGTTGGATTAAATTATAAAGTGATGGGTTAAAAGTCCAAGAAATACATATAATTAGGCTCAATATAAGAGAGGCCTAATTCCTCTTATATTATATGTGAGGGGCAACAACCCTAGTGCAACCCTAATGTATTTAACTAGGGTGTGCGACCCCCTCTTCTAGTTAGACTAAAAGACTATTTTTTCTATTAAATAAATATTATTTGTGTTTTATTAATTCAACCAAGATTCTCCTATCTCTCCCTATAAATAGATTGCATCGGTAGAGCTATTTACACATGTTTCACATAACTTTGAGATATTGTTATTCTATCAAAAGTAGAGAGAATTTATTTTCTAAGTATAAATTCTATTTTTGAAAATAACAATTCTATCGGTTTCTATTAAAGAGAATTACTTTCCTAATAAAAGTAATAAATTATTTCTAGTTCTATGTTTTGTTCGTGATTGATCGAGTCTACATTCGAAGCAATCTGTAGTACAAGAATAGTAAAGAAGATCTTTTAGTTGAAAGCTAGGAACATTTAGGATTTGCCTCGTACAAAGCATAAGTATTTTTCAATAAAAAATTATTACTATAAATATCACAATCTAGTTTGGTTTTAAAATTTTTCGCTTTGGTGGAAAACCATTTTATTAAATTGAAATTTTTCAATAATTGATATTAGAGCAAAGATTGTTCTATGTTTATAGTACAAATCGATACTAAATTTTCTCTTTTCTTCATATTTGGTCAATTTTGGTAAAATGTAACGTTCTTGTAAATATATGCATGTTTTGGTTATGTATGTGAATGAATGTATTTTATTATTTTATTATATATTTGATAAAGTAATTTTGTCACTATTGTGATTCCTAGAATTTAGATTGATGTAAATTCATGTTTTTAATAAATTATGGGATATGTAATTAGATCGGACTATCATCCCTACACAAGTTTTATTTTATTTTAATAAATGTGTTTTCTCACTAAAAGCAAGATATAAATTAGTGATTAATTTAATTTCTTTAAATTATTTAATTGATTGTAATTAAAAATTGAATTTTGAATTTGAAATTTAATTTATTCAAATTATTATTTAACCTAAATGGATCAAAGATATCCTATTAAGGTAATAAACATAACTAGGTCATTGAACAAAAGCCTGAAATCAGTTGCTTTTGTAATGGTATATAATGGGGGGTTCGGTCATGATACTTTAGTGGAATGACTCTGTGACTAAATAGTTTGTGATTAGTAGATAAAAAGTTAGAACTTAACTATAAATTATTTAAGTCCTAATTATATATATCCAGTCAGTACCTCCACTAGCTCAACACAACTCTTTAACGGATTGTTATTAACATGAATACTTGCATGGAACCGTAAACAATTGAAAAAGGATATATGGTTCATTAGATTTACTCATTGGAGTAATAGATGTTTCCTCAATTTAATGATTAGATTGATCTGGAGTTAATTTAGTCACTTTTGATGTCTATTTAAATAGATCAAATAATGAATCCAAAGTGGTTGGAATTGAACAAAATTAATTAAGTAAAGTTATACATGCATTTTAATACAGTGAAGTCGTCATGATTTCAACGAGATTAAAGTAGGGCTTGTTTAAATTATTTAATTGGGTAATCAATTTTAGTTTGTTAACGAAGATTAATTAAGAGTCCAAAATACATATGTGGGACTTAAACTGACCTAACTTTGGTTTGAAGTGACTAGTTCATATGGGAAGCGCTTGTCGCCCAAGTAAGCAAAATGGACGGCATAGAGAGTCCTTATAAGATTATTTTTGTCACCCCTTCTGATTGATTTAGCCTAAGACTCTTTATATTATTGGTAATTATAAATAATTAAAACTCTAATAAGCTCTTTATAAATATCTTATATTGGCTAAAGATAAAAAGATTGATGAAAATCCTCAAATTAATGAAACCTAAAATCCTTAGTTGTTAATTTGCTCGGTTGGTTAAAAAGAAAGTTTGTTCGAATCGTTTTGTTAAGATTTAGTGCCCTAAGTGTAGTTTATTCATCATTTGTACATGTAATTTTTAATGAAATGATTTAAGTAAAATTTCATTAATAATATTAATACTATATGTATATGTCATAACGGTTTCTACAAGCTAAACAAAATATAATCAAATATTTGCTTATTAATTACTTAATGTTTAGCTAATACTAAGTTGTATTACATGGTCGGATTGTAATGCGAGAAAACAACTTGTATTAGTAGGTAATCTAAGAGATCCATAGTCAGATGAATTGAAATTGAATAAATTGATTAAAGGACTATTATGCCTTCTATCAAATCCAAATGGGGAAATACTTTGTCTTAGGTACCAGAGTGGTTAACTCTTAGAACATAGAGACATACATATGATTGTCTGAATTGACAACACATTAACAGGACACAAGTTGAATTAATCTTAGATCTGTTTATAGATTAATTCACTTGTGAAGTGTGACTTACCTCAATATTGAGTAAGTGGCTAATTATGTATGCCTAACTTGTATACTTTTCCTAAGTTCAAATAACTAAAAAAGTTGATGTGTTAGATATACAACTTTTACATGGCATAACTTTCTTTACAATAGTGGGATTCATAGCTTAAAAAATGGTAAATGATATCCTCTTATTGGCATTACATGATAGATGGAAAAGTAATGTGGCCACGAGTCATTTGTCTAGGTCAAATGATTTAATTACTATTTGTTAGTAATTCACATTTTCATGAAGGAAGATGTAATAGTTAGCATGAGATAAAATAGGATCATATTGGTTTAAATATTGATATCAACAAATATTCAGATCAAAAACCAATTAAATTCATACATAGTATCCTTTATTTGAGCCCTCGAGGCCCAAAATACGTGTTAGAAACAAATCGGGACTAATTCAGAGACTCAGAGAAATTTTCGTAAAATATTAAAAATCTTCAAAGCTGCAGGGTTCACATGCCCATGTGGTCAGGCCATGTGTCTCACACAATCCATTCACACGCCTATGTGTCTGGCCATGTGGACTCTAAATGTACCTTTAACAACAAGTTTACCATTCCCTGCAAGCTTGAATAATAATCAACTCAAAAATCATTCGTTTAACCAATTCAAAACACAATCAAACACATCCTAAATATGTCAAAACAATCATCCTAGGTTCCTAATTAATGTATCCTCATAGGTACCACAATTATATCATCAAAACATACCAATAAAACATCATTCAAATCCAATTTGTAAACATGCCAATTTCAATTTATTTTATCTATTTCATGTTCATTTAAACATTAACTTAAATTTGCCATAATATGACCTCAAACATAAACATAAAATTATATGTATATAACCATCCAATATTAACTTATAATCTTATTTCCAATCAATTTGCAAAATGATTAATATTTAGACACCCTAGGTACATGCCGAAACAAAAGGAAAAACATCAACACGTTTGAGTTCGGGATCATTGTTGAATGCTGAATCGGCAATCAAAATTAAGTACCTAACCTACGTACGGAAAAAAAAAACCGTACGCTGGGTAAAAATTCAATGGTATTTCTATAATCTGAATATTTAAAAAAACACATATAATATGTATAATAAAAAGTTAAGCACAATTGAACATTTAAAACCATACAATACTAAATTTTCCATCACTTGCTATAGAAATAGCTTTTCACAATTTTAATCACATTTCATTTATGCACTTGTTTTATCCATAAAGCAATTGCTTTATCCATACCATATTCAATTCACTATTCCACTTCATTTCTCATATCATTCCATTTCAATATCAATTATAAGACTTTATTATTCATTTACCTCTATTAACATGACTCGGACTCGGACGGATATACAGATCCAACCAAAACACATCAGTTTGGCACCCAATGCCTCATCGAATAATTCGAAGTAATAAATTGACACCCAGTGTCTCATCGGTTAAACCAAAGTAAATTGGCACCTAGTGCCTCATCGAATTAATCCGAAGTAATAAATTGATACCCAGTGTCTCATCGAATCGAAATCGAAGAAATCCCTGAACTCTTCCAATCCTATGGCATGCCATCTATATCCGACTCAACTCGATACAGTTAATAGGTTTTAATTCACTTTTCAAATTCAACCAATATTCATTTCAATTCAAATAATCAATATAATCAATATATATACCAATTCAATCAATATAAATTCAATAAATTCATCACATACTAAATCAATTCATTTCAATTGTAAAACACAATAATTCTCACCTACAGAATTAAAACAATTAAAATTCATCAACACAACACAATTCAGGTCTCATATTTAATATTTCAATTTTTACTTAATATTTGCCTAAATTCCAATTTAGTCCCTAATTCGAGACTAATTTTATTTCTTCACAATCAATTTTCTATTTTCATACAAATTCCACTTTAGACTAGATTTAACTCCTTAATTTCACTTAAATCCCTAAATTTTGAATTTTCACAATTTAGTCCCTAATACTCAAAATTTACAATTTATTCTACAATTCAATCCTTTTCATTTCTAACTTAAAATCTATCAATTTAATCCCTAATACTAAAATTATTCAACATAAACATCACTTAAAAACTTAATAATTTCTAAAATTTTGACATTGTTAGGGTAGTATTTAATAAAGGATTCCAAAAATATAAAATTACAAGAAAATGGACTAAATTGACTAACCAATTGAGCTTTGAACACTTGAAACCCCAACTTTTCTCCTTCTTTCTTTCTTTTTTTCTTTTCTTTCTTTCATTTCTTTCCTTCTCTGTTTTGTTTCTTTCTCTCATTCTTTTCTATTTCTTTTTCTTTTACTTTATCATTATAATATAATAATATGTATACTTAAATTTTAAGTTTTAATATTATAATATTATAATATATATTTTTAACTTTAAATATTTATAATATATATACACTTATCTGCCTCAATTATGACCATTGGCATAATTGCTCCTTTGATCCCTTTAATTTTTCTTTAATCTATAATTCAACTTTCACTCTTTATACAATTTAGCCCTTTTACCTAATTACTCTTAATTCATGCAATTTTACCTAACCAAAACCTAATTAACTACACAACTAATTTCGAAATATTTACGAGTCTGATTTATGGTAACGGAGTATCAAAAATACATTTTCTGACACCCGTGACTATCGGGTTGTTACAATTCTCCCCCCTAAATAAATTTCATCCCCGAAATTTACCTGAAAAGAGGTAGGGTACTTAGATCTCATTATCTCTTCCGGTTCCTAAGTCGTTTCCTTAATACTATGACTACGCCATAATACTTTCACTAACAGAACTTGTTTATTACACAATTCTTTTACTTTTCGTACTAAAATCTCAACCGGCTCTTCTTTATATGACAAATCAGGTCGAAGTTCAATATCCTCTGTCGAAATAACATGAGATGGGTCTAATCGATGTCTTTTGAGCATTGAAACATGAAAAACATTATGTATTATTTGTAATTCTACAAGCAAGGCCAAATGATATGCAACTGGTCCCACTCTTTCTGTAATCTTATACAGTCCAATAAATCGAGGACTCAATTTCCCTTTTCGGCCAAGCCCCAAAATTTTCTTCCAAGGTGAAACTTTAAAAAATACTTTATCACCAACAAAATATTCAATATCTCGACGCTTCAAATTTGCATATGATTTCTGTGTGTCAAAAGTTGTCTTTAATCTATCTCAAATTTTCTTAATTCCGGCCTGATCATTCTTCTTTTACTCAATTCCATCCAACAAATAGGTGAACGACATCTACAACCATATAAATCTTCATATGAAGCCATTTGAATACTTGATTGAAAACTATTGTTGTATACAAATTCAGCCAAAGGTAAGTAACGCTCCCAACTTGATTCAAAATCAATAACACAAGCACGAAGCATGTCTTCCAAAACTCATTTAGATTGTCCGTCAGTCTGCGGATGAAAAGTTGTGCTAAAGTTAAGTAGTGTACCAAGAGATTCATGCAACTGTTTCCAAAATCTCGAAGTAAACCCGGATCCCGATCAGAAATGATCAACATAGGAACACCATGCAATCTTACAATTTCTTGAATATAAACTTCAGCAAGGTTTTGAAATGACCAATCAGTCCTAGCTACAATAAAATGAGATGATTTCGTAAGTCGATCAACAATCACCCAAGTAGCACTTTTCTTACTTTCCGATAAAGGTTACCTGGTTACAAAATCCATCGTGATACAATTCCATTACCATTCAGGAATAGAAATAGGTTGAAGTAATCTAGTAAGAACCTGATGCTTTACCTTAACTCACTGACAAGTTAAACATTTAGCCACATACTCAACCACATCTCTTTTTATTCCTGGCCACCAATAAGATTCTAGTAGATCACGATACATTTTCGTTCCTCCAGGATGCAAAGCAAAAGGACTATCATGAGCTTCGCGAAGTATCAACTCTTTCAATTCAGAAACATCTAGGACACAAATTCGGTTATGAAATCTCAAATAACCATAATCATCAATACTGAAATTTTCTAATGTACCAATCTGAACCATTTCTCTTTTCTTCATCAACTTGTCATCTTCTAACTACACTGACTTGATCCAATCAAACACCACTGGTTTAATCTTTAATTCAGCCAATAGTCTTCCATCGTCATTGATACTGAGCTAAG
Source organism: Gossypium raimondii (assembly GCF_025698545.1). NCBI lineage: Eukaryota > Viridiplantae > Streptophyta > Magnoliopsida > Malvales > Malvaceae > Gossypium > Gossypium raimondii. The sequence goes on along the minus strand of NC_068567.1, from coordinate 20,651,196 downwards.
CAAACATTGCTCGCAATTCAATTTCTACTTTTCTACTGAACGCATCAACTACAACATTAGCTTTACCAGGGTGGTAACCAATAACACAATCAAAATCTTTCGAAAGTTCTACCCAACGACATTGTCTCAAATTCAACTCCTTTTGTGATAGAAGGTATTTAAGACTCTTATGATCGGTGTAAATATAACACTTTTCACCGTACAGATAGTCTCCATATTTTTAGAGTAAAAACCACGGCAACTAACTCTAAATCATGTGTCGGATAATTGTGTTCATGCGCTTCCAACTGACGAGACGCATAAGCAATCACTTTCCCGTCTTGCATCAAAACACAACCAAGACCACCCAAGAAAGCATCACTATAAGCGAAAAAGTCCTTTCCCGATTCTGGTAAAGTCAAAACCTAAATTTCAGTCAACATCTGCTTCAATTTCTCAAAACTTTCTTGATACTGATCATCCTAGACGAACTGAACATTCTTATGCAACAACTTTGTCATCGGCAAGGTTATCTTCGAAAATCTATTTACAAATATTTGGTAACAACTAGTTAATCCAAGAAAATTATGACCCTCTGACACATTCCTCGGTGTTTTTCACTGAACAATTGCCTCAATCTTTTTCGGATCAACTCTAATTCCATCTGCTGAGATAACATGACCCAAAAATACAACCTCTGATAACCAGAATTCACACTTACTATGCTTCCCATATAATTGTTTCTCTCGTAACACTTGCAAAACAATTCTGAGACGTTGCTCATGCTCGGATTCAGATTTAGAATAGACCAATATATCATCAATAAAAACTACCACAAATTGATCCAAATACAGTTGGAAAATACGATTCATAAGATCCATAAATGCTGCCGGAGCATTCGTCAATCCAAAAGGCATCACTAAAAATTCATAATGACCATACCGTGTTCGAAATGTCGTTTTCAGTACATCACTTTCTTTTACTTTCAACTGATAGTAACTCAATCTCAAATCAATCTTTGAAAAGACAGAAGCTCCTTTTACTTGATCAAATAAATCATCAATACGGGGTAGAGGATATCGATTCTTAATTGTCAACTTATTTAATTGCCGATAATTAATACAAAGCCGCATCGATCTATCTTTTTTTGACAAAAAGCACTGGAGCTCCCCAAGGCGATACACTAGGGCGTATAAAACCATGGTCCAATAAGCCCTGCAATTGTACTTTTAATTCCTTCAATTCCATAGGTGACATACAATAGGGGGCATTGACATCGGAGCCGTACCAGGAAACATTTCAATTGCAAACTCAACCTCCCAATCCGGTGGTAATCCTGGTAATTCCTTTGGAAACACATCAGGGAATTTACAAACAGTTCGAATCTTACTGCACTGACTATCAACAAAATTTGAATTGATAACATAGGCAAGAAAAGCTTCACAGCCTTGATTAAGAAATTTATTAGCTCAAATTGCTGAAATGATACGAGTTGAACCACTTGTTTGAACACCATTCACCTCAATCTTATCACCGCTTTCACTTTGAACAACAAACTTCTTTTTACAACAATCCAAAATCACCCCGTGCTTCGTAAGCCAATCTATTCCCAAAATCACATCAAAATCACCAAATGACATTATCAACAAATCAACAGGGAAGGTCATATTTTATATCATTAACGAACATCTCATACACACGTGATCTGCTAACACAGATTGTCCTAATGGACTAGACACCACTATCGATACTCTAGACGTCTCAGATTTTAACATATGAATGTGAAGATCCCGAATATATCAAAGCATAAACAGGTTCTGAATGTGATAAAAATATACTTGTCACAACATCATTAGCATCACCATCCTCACGAGTCCCCACAATATAAGCTCGAGCTGGCGTTCTGGCCTCTGACTGTTGAGTAACAACATCATTTCCCTTTTTAAAACCACCTCTCAAAAATGAATTATTACATATACCTCTAAGAATAAATGAACATATAGAATACCCAGAAGAGATCACTACAAGATACTCGACTATAACAGTTGCATTTAGATATCTTTGCAATTTCAACACTATCTCACTGACTACTACAGTCATCAATGATCTCACATTATCCCAATCACTAAAGAAATCAATTCAGAAGAAATTTCAGTTAACTCGTTCTTTAAATACCATACCTAAATAAGTTGATTACTCGTGAATAACTTCTTCCTTAATAGCAAAATTGCTTATCCCGAATAATTTCAGAAAAATCTGATATCTCTTTTAGAACTATCTTTACTTGCTAACCCATCATCGGCTCTAGTCGCATTATTATTCATTCAACTATTGAACTCTTTGGTTTCACACTTCTAAGCTTAATGAATATAAATTTTGTAAATTTCATTGTATACGACTGTATAGGTGAGGGGGTAAAGGTCGTAAAGCCTCAAAATTTGACTATCATATATACACACATACGACATAACATTTATCATCAACATAATCATTATAATCATTCGACATTTTCAACTATAAAACAAAAACAAATATATCAGTATCCAAATCCTGACTCAATTCGACTCAATTATGACATGTACCTCTAAACTCAATTTCGAGATCGATTTAGTCTGAGAATCGAATAAACCTACAAAGCTCTGATACCACTAAATGTAACACCCTCTAACCCACATCCGTAGCTGGAATAGAGTTTCAGAGCATTACCGAAGCTTATCGATCAAATAGATATAAATTTAAATATTGATATCATATAATATTCAGATCAAGAACTAATTAAATTCACACTTAATGTCCCTTATTTGAGCCATTGAGGCCCAAAATACGTGTTAGAAACAAATCGGGACTAATTCAGAGACTTCGAGAATTTTTTGTAAAATATTAAAAATTTGCAAAGCTCTAGGGTTCACACGCCTGTTTGGTCAGGCCATGTGTTTCGCACAGTCTAGTCACACGCCCGTGTGTCTAGCTGTGTAGACTCTAAATGTACCTTTAACAACAAGTTTACCATTCCCTGCAAGTTTGAACAATAAGCAACTCAAAAATCATTCGTTTAACCAATTCAAAACACAATCAAACACATCTAAAATATGTCAAAACAATCATCCTAGGTGCCTAACCAATGTATCCTCATAGGTACCACAATTATATCATCAAAACATACCAATAAAATATCATTCAAATCCAATTTGTAAACATACCAATTTCAATTTATTTTACCTATTTCATGTTCAATTAAATATTAACTTAAATTTGCCATAATATGACCTCAAACATAAACACATATTTATATGTATATAACCATCTAATATTAACTTATAATCTTATTTACAATCAATCCGCAAAATGATTAATATTTAGAAACCCTAGGTACATGCCGACATAAAAGGAAAAACATTACCACGTTTGAGTTCGGGATCGTTGTTGGATGCAGAATCAGTGATCAAAATTAGGTACCTAACTTGCGCATGGAAAACAAAATCGTACGCTGAGTAAAAACTTAATGATATTTCTATAATATGAATATTTAAAAATAAAATAATATAATATGTATAATAAAATTTTAAGCACAATTGAACATTTAAAACCATACAATACTAAATTTTCCATCACTTGCTATAGAAATAGCTTTTCACAATTTTAATCACATTTCATTTATGCAATTGCTTTATCCATACCATATTCAATTCACTATTCCACTTCATTTCTCATAGCATTCCATTTCAATATTAGTTATAAGACTTTATTATTCATTTACCCCTATTAGCTTTGACTCGGACTAGGACGGATACACGGATCTAACCAAAACACACCAGTTTGGCACCCAGTGCCTCATCAAATAATTTGAAGTAATAAATTAACACCCAGTGTCTCATTAGTTAAACCAAAATAAATTGGCACCCAGTGCCTCATCGAACTAATCCAAAGTAATAAATTGATACCCAGTGTCTCATCGACTCGAAGTCGAAGAAATCTCCGAACTCTTCCAATCCTATGGCATGCCATCTATATCCGACTCAGCCTGATACAGTTAATAGGGTTTCAATTCACTTTCCAAATACAACTAATATTCATTTCAATTCAAATAATCAATATATTCAATATATATATACCAATTCAATCAATATAAATTCAATAAATTCATCACATACTAAATCAATCAATTTCAATTGTAAGACACAATAATTCTCACCTTAATCACTTACCATAACATTTAATCAAAATACAACAATTAATAATTAGATTCGGATTATAGAAATGCAAACCAGAAATTCCAAGCTATTCCTCGTCGACTTTATCTTTTCCCTTTTTAGTCGAGGATTTTGGTATGACATTAGCTGCGGAATTAAAACAATTAAAATTCATCAATAAAACACAAATCAATCTCATATTTAATATTTCAATTTTTACTCAATATTTGCCTAAATTCCAATTTAGTCCCTAAATCAAGACTAATTTTGTTTCTTCACAATCAATTTTATATTTTCATACAAATTCCACTTTAGGCTAGATTTAACTCTGTAATTTCACTTAAATCCCTAAATTTCAAATTTTCACAATTTAGTCCCTAATACTCAAAATTTACAATTTATTCTACAATTCAATCCTTTTTCATTTCTAACTTAAAAGTCTATCAATTTAATCCCTAATACTAAAATTATTCAACATAAACATCACTTAAAAACTTAATAATTTCTAAAATTTTGACATTGTTCGGGTAGTATTTAAGACCGGGATTCCAAAAACATAAAAATTACAAGAAAATGGACGAAATTAACTAACCAATTGAGCTTTGAACTCTTGAAACCCTAACTTTTCTCCTTCTTTCTTTCTTTTTTTTTCTTTTTTTTTCTTTCCTTCTCTGTTTCGTTTCTTTCTCTCCTTCTTTTTCTTTTTCTTTTTCTTTTACCTTATCATTATAATATAATAATATATATACTTAACTTTTAAGTTTTAATATTATAATATTATAATATATTTTAACTTTAAATATTTATAATATATATACACTTATGTCGCCTCAATTATGACCATTGGCATAATTGCTCATTTAGTCTCTTTAATTTTTCTTTAATCTATAATTCAACTTTCACATTTTATACAATTTAGTCTTTTTACCTAATTACTCTTAATTCATGCAATTTCACCTAACCAAAACCTAATTAACTACACAACTAACTTCGTAAATATTTATTAAAAATATTTACAATAATTATTTACGAGTCCGATTTAGGGTAATGGAGTATCAGAAATGCACTTTTCGACACCCGTGACTATCGGGTCGTTACAAATTGGTTCCTCCACTAGCTTGATATAACCCAAAACGAATTTTATATAGAACCGATACTATAGAATGAATGAAAATAATGATTAAGAGAAATAGATCATACATATCACTATCCGCAATGAATGCATTTTCTCACTAAGCACAATTAATAAATTAGAAATTAAATTAATTTTTGAATTATTATTTAATTGAATGCAATTAAAAAATTGAAATTCGAAGTGAGAATTAAATTAATTAATTGTTAGAGTTTCATTGAATGAGACAATTAAATATATTTCCTCATAGATTCTAATACGGTAAAGTACCATAACTTTAACAAAATTAGAATTGGGTTGATAAAATTATTTAATTGTGTAAAATTAATTAATATAATTATTAATTAATTAATATTTTGAGAAATAGAAAAATAATTATTGGGTTGGATAAATTATGAGTGTTGAATAAAAAGACCAAATAAAACATATAATTGTACCTAGTATAAGAGACGAGCCCGAGAGCCCATCTCGTATGGTTAGGGGCGACAAACCCTAATCCAGTAATGGATGTTGTCTCCCCTTGGTATTTCACTTATAGTAGGAATACTATAATTTTCTATTAAAATTTTATTATTTAACTATCCCTTGTTCAAGTAAAAGTTTTTCACCATTTTCCTATAAATAGGAACTATGAGATGATCTAAAAATACATAAGACACAAGTGACTAAGTGTCATTACTCTGTCAGAAAATAGTGGCAATTTATTTTCAAGAATAAATTTTATTTTCTAAAAGGCTCAAAGTTTCTAGTTCTCATAGAGAGAAATTAACTTTCTCACTAAAATTTAATAAAAGTTTTCATCTTGTGTGTTTGGTTTGTTTGGTTTGAACTCACACTCAAAGCAATTCACCTTTGAGGATAATGGAGAAGATCATTTGGTAGAAAGCCGAGAAATGACTTAGCCCGCATTGCACAAAGCACATGTAATAATTTAGTTAAGAGTTTATTACTATAAATACCACATGGCTTAGTTTCAAGAAATTTTTTAAACTTCCATTGTGCCTAAAAACACTATTTTCTAAATCGATTCCTCCAACAATTAGTACCAGAGCCAGGTTGTTCTATATTTATAGTATAAACCGATATTGAATTTTCTCTCTTCTCTCGTTTTTGATTAAATATGACAAGAAGTGACATTTTTAAATTATAAGCATGTTTAGTATTGATAGATATGTGAATGAATGTATAGTTTTATTTTTATATTTGTTATAAAGTAATTTTGCCAAAAGTTATGGTTCTTAGCATTAGATTGGTTGTAATTTAGGTTTTTTTTTTTCAAATTTTTGGGTTTGTAATTAGATGGTGAACTATCATCTGCACGTAGTAATTTTAATTTTAATTCTGTAAAACTAGAAAAATTCATATGAGCCAGAAACAAACTAGGCATTTTTGTAACCAAAAATCTTTGGATGGCACCCAAAAAAGCGAGGCGACCAACAACTAAAGTTATCCATGGGTTGGGTTGGGTCGAGGCCTGGTTCCAAAAAAATTCGCGCCTATGCCCATTTTCAAGTTAACCCAACACATCTAAAAAACCCATTTTACTGTTAAAAAATTAATAAAATATTCAAATATATATCTTTTTAATTCACATGCGATATATTTTATAATTAAATTTAAATTCTAAAAATATTTTTATTATTTAAATTGAAATTGAGCTGGCTTGAGGTACAAAAATCTTTGTCCAGGCTAGACCTAAGTTGGGCAACGCCAACCGACCCGACCCTTAGACAAGTCTACCACGACACAATTGAACCTAAATCAAACGAAAAATAGGAACTTGTTATCAACTCGTGGTCAATCGGCTATGATTGACCATGATTAGTGCAAATCCTACCGTCGATGGTCGATTAGAAAATAGTGGTAATTTATTTTCTAGAATAAATTCTATTTTTCTAAAAAGCTTAAAGTTTCTGGTTCCATAGAGAGAAATTAACTTTCTCACTAAAAGTTAATTAAAATTTTCATTCTGTCGTTTGTTTTGTTTTGTTTGAGCCCACACTCAAAATAATTCGAGGATAGTAGAGAAGATCGTTTGGTAAAAAGCTAGTAAACGACTTACACCGCCTCACACAAAGGACATGTAATATAATTTGGTTAAGTGTTTATTATTATAAATACCACATGTCTCAGTTTTAAGAAAAATTTTAAACTTTTGTTGTGCCTAAAACATTATTTTTGAACTGATTTTTTCAACACATTTTTGTTTACAAAGTTTTGATTCAGTACTATATTTGTATTTGGAATGGCGCTTTCACATTGTGCAATATATGAGTTAGATAATTAATGGGGAAGATCTGATCAGACAAAAGTAAATATTGAAGTTATGCGAGAATCCATAACCAATCTAATCGGATTCTATAGGGTTAACTTTGACTAGAATTTTTTAGATACTCTGACCAGCAATGCAGTTCCCCACAAGAAGTATGAGATTAATCACTTGATTTCACAAGGGTAACTTCAACTACACCTTTTTAGGCCTTTCAACCACTATTTGAGGCGATTATTGTGCCAAAATTGCAAATATCCAAGTCCTCTTGCAATGGTTTTTGAATCACCTAATTTCAAGGTCCGTAGCTCATGATATCACTATTTCCGTAAATGAGTGTAGTTTCCTGAGAGAAGTTCGAGTTCAATCACTAATTAACTTCTCTAACTTGTCAAAATGGATCAGAATAGAACCAGTTACTAATGTAACAAGGGTAGAACTTAAGATAAGAATTCTCTTGAAAGATAAGAATTCTCCTGAAAATTCTCTAAGACACCAAAATAAAGTGGAAGCAAACAAAAAAATGAATGAGCAACAAAAGAACTGAAAAGCTACAAGAAAGCAATGCACACAAGGTGTTTAAGTAAATGCTCCAAATATATTCTTTAACTAAAAAATAAGTAAAGTACAATGGGATGATCACAAATGAGGGGGAATACCTCTATTTATAGTTAAGCTCCCCCCAGATCCAGCGGTACAGAATGAATTACATAAATGACTGATATTAGTTCTTATCTACAAGATGAGAATCTTAAGGGATTTAAACTCTATACAATCTTATCCCTTAGGATTTACATTAATCATGGTAACTCTAGTTTTACTGAAGAAATTCACTAGGCCATCAAGGCTTCAAGAAGATAGGCTTCTCCATGAGTTCCACGTATTGAGTTAGTTCAAGTGGGTCAAATGAGCTTAATTTAATTAGCTGACCTCCATGAGACACTCTGTGTGCATTCGTCACGGGCTTTGATTTGTGACCCGTAACACTAGATTTTTTATCTTATATTGTTCTTACCTATTCGAGTTGATCTTAGACACATGAAAAAAGATTAAAATTTCCACCATGTTTTTCCAACATTAAATCACTCACTTGGTTTATCTTTTTCTTTTCTTATGGTCACAGTTATATCTACTATAATGAAAATTATCATTACTTATACTAGTAACAATTAAATCATTTAACCCAGAAAAATGTCCCATGCCCATGTTCCGTTTTTATTAATTGTAAAATGCCAATGAAAGGGTAACATTTACTCTTCTATCAATGTATGATCCTATTATTGTGAGTGAAGTCATGTCATGCATAGAGTTGTCTAAGGTGCAAAAATTAATAAAATATTAAAAAATATTTTTAATTGATATTTTATATATTTTATAATTAAATTTAAATAATATTTATTATTATTATTTAAGGCTAAGTCGACTTAAGGTGCAAAAATCATTGTCCAAGCCCGTCTCAGGTTGGGCCGAGTGGGATACCCAACCCTTGAACAAGTCTAGTCATGCACTAGTCATGTACCCAACACATCAACTTTTTGCTTATTACCTTGAGATGCACAAGTTTTCAATATATCAAGTATATTAGTGATGTACACATGATCATTCACTTACTCAAAATTTAGATAAGTCACACTATGAATATCCAAGTGAGTCAATCCATAAATAGATCTAGGGCTAATTCAACTTAGGTCATATCATATGTATTGTCATTCCAAACAATAACGTCTATGTTTATTTCTGGGAGTCAATCTAGCCTGATAACCAAGACAAAATATCTTTCAATTAGACTTATAAATGATATATTAATTCAAACATGAGTTACTTGCTCATTTTGACCCATGGATTCTGAACCATTTAGATTACCTATTAATATAAATTGTCTTCTACATTACAACCAATGCATGTAGTGCAACTTAATATTTGTTAAACTTAAGTAATCAGTGAACCAATATTTACTTAACTATTTACTTTGTATGCGAAACCATTGAATATATTCTAGTATAAAGATAGTGAATTATATTTATATATTGCCATGAATAATTAATCTAACCATTTTAATAATTTATTAAATATGCCCTTAACAGTGAGGATGAATGAAGACATGTGGAATTATATTAGCAGTATGGTTGATCTAATGTTGATACTTATTAGAACAAGAAAAGCCACTCAAAATTTTAAGTCATGCTTTTAGGAAGTCCTCATTGTTGTTTAATGTGCCTATTATAGAGGGCTTATTGTTTCCTTGAAGCTACCTAGATATGTCACCACTTGCATTAGACTTGAGGGCTTTTATGTCCACCATACAATTATTTTGTTATTCTTTGATATAATAATATAAAATTCTACCACAACACATTTGATACCAGTTACAGAAAATCTGGTCCCAATTAATTGCCAACTATCTCCCTCCATACTTTGATTTTATTAATTGTTCAACTCAAACATCAAAAACTGTTTGTGATTCCAAATTAAATACTCCAACATCCTTTTCTTTTCTTTTAGTTCAGATTTTCATATTTAAGATTTATATTTTGTTTTAAAATGAAATTTTAATTAATTTTCAGAATTATACTAATCACAATTTAGTCAAGTTATAGGTAAAAAAATCATGATTATCAAAATCGGATTAGTTTAAATAGAAATTTTCTTTTTGAAAGGTAAATTTATTGATTCATTCAATAAATGAAACATACAATTTAGAGAAAAATAGCAAATATTCGTTGTAAATAATGAATGACAAATTTCATCAACATAATAAATACTTTAATCTTAATATCTATAGAATATTAAGACACGTTAATATTATTGAACCAAATAAAAAAAATTATTGAAGAATCGTTTTACCATTTTTAGTAATATTTTTACTTTTTATAATATATTTAATTAAAATCCATCTTGTCAAATATGATATTTTAAAACCAAAAGGAAAATGATTATGACACTACTTTTTGTGTCGGGAAAGTGAAACACACTTGTTTTCACTAACCTTTGGGTTCCACCTGATTTAGCCTAATTTTAAGATGATATTACTAACGGTTTTTAATTTGTTAATAGATTACATAATTTTAGTAATATATTAATTTGATTTTACTTACGCGTAAATTATTTATTTTCAATTTTTATAATTATATATTTAGAATTTAATATTTTCACTTGCATTTTAAAATTTAATGTTTCTATTTTTGAATTTAAAATTTAGGTCAATTTGTTAATATTATTATAATTTTTGTTAAATTTTCTAGCGTGTTATTTTGAAATTTAAAAAATATTCACTCAAAATTCATATAACAAAAAATAACACTATAATGAATTTAAATTTAATAGAGAAGTTAACGACATTAATAATTCTTAAAATTGACATCAATATTTTAATCATAATAAAATATTTAAATTAACTAATCGAGGTGCTAAATTATGTCTAAATTAAAATATAGAGATTTAGTTTTTAATTTGAGTGAAATATAAAAATAAAAAATAAAAAATAAAATCTAACAATTGTTATATAATTTTTAAAAAGTGAAGGAATTGACCATAATCTGTTCATGTAAGAGGAAAGTGAGAAAAGTACAGCTAATGCCTTTCTTTAGTTATATAGATATTGTTTAAGGTAGTAAGTTCAAAAAAAAAAAAACAACTAATCCATAACCAACCAATTGAGCGTTACCGACAGAGGATATCACGCGCATAAAAATTTCATAGCAAAAGCCTCTGGTAGGTCCAAAATGGCATCGGCTCCTTTGAACGTAAAGGACTGACCACTAGTTGTAAATGCTCCTTTAATGCTTCCACTCTTCCTGATAAGATTTTTTAACTCTAATATCTCTTACCATTTCTTTTCTTTTTGCTTCCAATTTTACTTCCCACAAGAATCTTTCTCAGATTCCATTTCTGGTTTTTCTTTTGGTATTAGTTTCACTTCAACAGAAGAGAGCAAAAGCTTTTTATGCCTCTTTGATTAAACTACTTGAGCTATCCTTGGGAAAAAAAAACAGAAGGGAAAAATGGGTGTTTTGAGCTCTGTAATGGGTGTTTTTGGATTCGGAATTGGAACTTCGGTTGGGATCGTCATTGGGTATTACATGTTCATCTACTTCCTTCCCACTGATGTTAAGGTTTGTTTCTTTCTCGGTTGAATTTCCTTTTGCTTTTCTTAGTTTTTGTCAGAGTCTCTTTTTTTTCCTAGGTGCCTGTTCTTGTTCTTCCATAAGCGGCTTGAAATTTTGTTGTTAAAGCAATGGACAAGTGCTAAAAAAATGATAACTTTATTCTAAGCCGATCGAATGTTTCTTTTTTACTCTTAGAATTTAATGGTTAATTCAAGTTGTTCTTTTTTGAGTTTATGAATTCTGTCTTCCTGTTTCACCGTGCAAAGATTTGTAATTTGTAGTGTTCTCGCTTTGAGAGATGTATATCCATGATTTTCAGTCGAAAAGAACATGATTTTGAAATGATCATGCATTAGCTTAGGCTTTTCTAGGGAAAATTGAAGTTTTAGTATTCACAATCTTTTCTCTGCAGGTATTAGCATTCTAAAACATGAATAAATAAATAAAAATAGAGGTATTCTTTTGTTTATTGCTTTTTTTTTTCTGGGATTTTTCTTTTTGTACTTGATCACCATTGACCAACCGGTTTGGCCTGTGTCGATGTCTGTTGGTGCCACTTATAAGAAGCTGTAGTTATCATATGAAGCTATCATATAGAAAAACAACGAATAAATCAGCCTTTTGAACCATTGATAAGATGGTCACATTGTATATTTTGGTTGTTCAGGATCCTAAAATCCGTCCTTTGGTTGAGGAAGACTCTAAAACTTTGCAGCAGTTGCTTCCAGAGATCCCTTTGTGGGTCAAAAATCCAGATTTCGACCGTGTATGTTCTCCTATGCTATGTCCTTTCATTTCTGTATTTGGGTCTTTAAGTGCTTCGTATTAAGGTATGCGTCAAGGTTATCACTATCTATTTCTCTGCAGGTTGACTGGCTTAACAAATTTATCGAGACCATGTGGCCTTATCTAGATACGGTATGTATAACTGCAATGACCTTTCACATATATGGCCTCTCTTATATTATTGAATTCCTTATCAAGTATCGGCACTTCGTTTTTCAAGGCGATTTGCACAACTGCTAAGAATATAGCAAAGCCCATTATTGATGAGCAAATTCCAAAATACAAAATTCAATCAGTTGAATTTGAAACACTTACTTTGGGTACCCTGCCACCAACTTTTCAAGGTTGACTTCTCTTTCCCATTACATTCTACACATACATAATCTCAACTGCATATGACATATAAGATGCATATGGTGGTTATGAATTTTTTAGCTTTTTTACACAAATTTTTTCAGAGTAATACTCATTGTTGATCGTATTATATGCCAGGAATGAAAGTCTATGTCACTGATGAGAAGGAAATTATTATGGAACCATCACTTAAGTGGGCAGGGAATCCTAACATCATTATCGCAGTTAAAGCTTTTGGATTAAAAGCCACTGTTCAGGTATTTGCTAGTGTACTGGTGGATTAAAAGAAAGAAATTTGCATGTGAAAACATGAGAGAAATTTGTACACATTCTGTCCGTCTCTCTCATGAACTATGTGCACCCTTGTGTGGATAAAATTGTTCCTCAAGGTCTAGTAGGAAAAATTCATGGTGCTTCCACTGAGGAGCATTGACTTTCTTTTTTGATTCTTTCAGGTTGTCGATTTGCAAGTTTTTGCTGTTCCTCGAATTACTCTGAAGCCTTTGCTCAGTGTCTTTCCTTGTTTTGCCAACATATATGTCTCCCTAATGGACAAGGTGGGAAACATGGTTTTTACTCAGTAATAAAGTTTGTGCTTCATTACAAGTTTTGATGAAACATGTTTTGTATTTTATGCATTAAGCATCATTTTCAATTGGACAGTCTTGTATTTTGTTTATCATATCAGTTTATTATGATTTGATGTTATTAACTTTTTTTTTTCTGACTGCAAGCTTCATCATGATTCAGTTTCAGCATAATATGTTAAGGAGAAAACATATTACATGCTGGTCTTAGTGATAGTATCTATCTATAGAGATCTTAGTTTCTAGCCTCAATCTTTCTGTTCTCTTTTCCTAATCTTCCATTTTAATCTGCAGCCACATGTTGACTTTGGGCTTAAGTTACTCGGGGCAGATGTTATGGCCATTCCTGGATTATACAGGTTTGTCCAGGTAATACTTCTATTTCTTGTTTCTTCTTGTAATAGATCAGGTTTTGTGATGGAGAACACTGTTATCAATCTCATAGCCAATGGTTATCTGCTCGACCAATGTTACGTACACCCATCTCTCTATCTCCCCTTCACTTATCAGAGTAAGGGGAGTGGAAATGGCATTTCTATGGCAAATTAGTATGCTAACAATCACCACATTTATTTTCCACGTATCTGATCCTATTATGCGTCATTTTTCTTTTTGTGCTTAATATGGATATACCTTTCTCTCCAGGAGCTCATAAAAGATCAAGTTGCAAATATGTACCTATGGCCTAAAGCCTTACAAGTGCCAATAATGGATCCTACACAGTAAGTGTATTTCAGTTTGCTGCTGACTTGCAAAATACTGATGAGTCTTTGTGTAGTACCTTCTAACGTTTCTCCAAATTGACAGAGCAATGAAGAAACCTGTTGGAATGCTTGATGTGAAGGTTGTCAAGGCAATGAAGCTTAGAAAGAAAGATTTCCTAGGCAAATCCGATCCTTACGTAAAACTAAAGTTAACAGAGGAAAAACTCTCTGCCAAGAAGACTACTGTAAAACAAAGCAACTTGAACCCCGAATGGAATGAGGAATTTAGTTTTGTTGTTAAAGATCCAAACACTCAAGCGCTGGAGATAATTCTCTATGACTGGGAGCAGGTATGATGATTTTGATGTATTTTCTAGATTAATCGTAAGTTTCAAGGCTGCCACTAAGGAAACCAACTTAACCGTTTCTATTTGGCAACAATGTGAAATAATGAGGCACCTATTTGTGAAGACGAACATTTGACCTGTGCACATTTCTGTGTGTTTTGCATGCTGAAGTATCTATGCATGCCTGTGCATGTTCCTCCTGTATTTCTCATGCTGTATGTTAACTTCAATTCAGGTTGGCAAACATGACAAGATGGGCATGAATGTTGTTCCATTGAAAGATCTTACACCTGAAGAGCCAAAAGTTTTTACTCTTGATCTGCTGAAAAATATGGATCCAAATGATCAACAAAATGAGAAGTCACGAGGGCAGCTTGTCTTGGAAGCCTTTTACAAACCTTTCAAGGAGGATGAGATGCCAAATGACGTTGACGACTCAACTATGGTACAAAAGGCTCCAGAAGGAACACCTGCAGGTGGAGGTTTACTTGTAGTTATTGTGCATGAAGCTGAAGATATCGAAGGGAAGTACCACACAAACCCACACGTGCGACTGTTATTCAGAGGGGAGGAGAGAAAAACCAAGGTATGCCATTAATCTATGTCGTAAAATTAGTTGTTCGAGCATTGTTTCTTTCATTCTTTCTTTTCTCCTCAAGAATGGTTTCTCACTAAAAGGAAATGGTGTGAAAGGTTCCAAACTGCCAATGCATCTTACATTTTAATAGCAGTTCCATATTCCCACAGGCTGCAACAGTTGATGCAACCATTTAAAATCTTGGAAATATTTGATGTATCATGCCAGGGCATATATGTTCAAATTGTAACCAAACATTGGTAGTTGATATTTAAAACTGGCAATTTTCAGTATGCATTATTGACTATGAATCTTATTTGTGCCTGCTTGAATTTCGACAACACAGCGTGTAAAGAAAAGCAGAGATCCGAGATGGGAAGAAGAATTTCAGTTTATGGTGGATGAACCACCCACGAATGATAAAATTCACATCGAAGCGTTCAGTACATCCTCCAGGATAGGGCTACTGCATCCCAAGGTGCATAACAGGCTTATTTTCTCATTGTCTGTTTGAAATATAAATACATGTTTTGTGTACTCGAATAATAATACTTGTTTACATGTATGACCAGGAATCTTTGGGTTATGTTACTATAAGCCTAGCTGATGTTGTGAATAACAGAAGAATCAATGAAAGGTATCATCTGATCGACTCTAAGAACGGTCGGATTCAAATCGAGATGCAGTGGAGAACTTCTTAGATATGCCAGCAATTTGTTTATGAGGAAAGGAAGGTAGTCGTGCTACTTGAGACTACAGCACTGTCACTATGTTTCTTTCTTCCCTTCCCTTCTCCTGTTGATCAAGCTTCTTGACTCTCATTTTTAGTGTGTTATTAATTAGTATGTCAATAAATATCAACTTCCTTGCAAATCTCCTATGCTAAATAAGCTAATTAGTATGTCAATATGTATCTGTTGAAATATAGATGGTAGGGGCGTAGTTTTAGATTAAATTGATGAAACCTTTTCGTTTTTACATGAAGTTGATGGAAATATGCAAAGAAATCTCAGTAAAACGTGGATGCACCATATAGCAGGGAAATTAATTATCCTTAATCTCTTGCTTCAGCTTCATGGCTTCATCTAACTCAACTTCTTGTTTTTCTTCTGTATAAATATCTTCCTCACTATATTTTATTTTGATTGATATTTATCCTTATATTTTCAGATTGAATTTTACAATTAAATTTTAAAATTTACCGATTTTTAATTAATTTTTCCAATTAATATTGATTTCGTCCTTAATCGTGCTGATCGAATTTGAGGAAGGAAGAGAAAGATGAAACAAGTTGGAGATCAAAAGTTTATCTTTTACCTAGAGATCAAGTTGGTTAGTTTACTTGAACTTGAAAACTTTATTTGATTATTATAATGGAAGGATTTAATTTAGAGAGTTCTAATGGTGATTGAATTTGGTTATTGAAGATACATGGAGATCGACATATTTTATCCCATAAGACTTATTCTTATCCTTTAAGCTATTTATTTGGTGACTTATTATTATTTTTACCTTTCAAGACTACTTGAAGAAGCTATCTATTTTTAACCTATAAATAGGCTATTGTGCTGCACATTTAGGTGTGGTTTTTGAGAGCTTTTGACTGGTTATTTGTGTATCTTTTACTTGGTATTTTTGTACTCTTATATTTGGTTTTTTATTGGAAAGTTTTATTGGTTATATTATGAGGTCTTTTGGGTAAGTGATTTGTAATAATTGGAGTCGGTGTTGAGATTACAATTACTTCTTTGTGTAAGAGTAAATTGAGTTTAAATTAATAGGTAATTTAGAAAATTGTTGAATAAGAATCATTTATTGAGCAAGGCTTTACAGAGTAGGACTAGTTTCAAACTGCATTAACAAACTTTTGTATTTATTTCTCTCCGTTTATTTGCTTACTGCTTGTGTTCTATTCTAATGTGTGTTTGAACAGATGTTTAAACACTTGTCTAAACATTTGTCTAAACAACAAATGGAACAAGAGAACAAACCGAGGTTCTTATAGATAATTACTTGTTTTAGAATTTGTGTGATTAGATTTAAATTTATAATAATACAGTACTGGGTAAGAACTAATGTTTTTGGGACGAAACACATTTATAAGGAATGTTCATTTAAAGACTTACCATTAAAGATTTAGGTTTTTTTTTTTTTAAATTTTGAGATGATATTGTTAAGCTTGAAATACTAAGAGGAAGTGAAATGGTATTTTAAAATTTTCTACAAATTTTCTAAATGATGAGGAAATAAAATAAAAGTTTGGATATTTTGATTTATAGTGGTTTAACCTCAATTATTTACCTCCACTGTTTTGGTATACCTCTACCAAAGATTTCCTGATTCATTATATTTGAATTGTTACCTTTTAAGAAAATGTATAATTTTTACAACACTACATTTATCCTACCTTTTATGGCTAAACTAGAACATTTCTTAATTTTTATGCTCAACTAAAACTTTTACTTAATTACTTATGGTTTTATATCTCAAAACCTTAAAAGTAGTTTTTGTAAGTATAAGAAAAGATGTAAACAATGAATGCTTCTCAAAGATGTGTGTTTATAAGTATTTAACTCTCTTAACAATTGAAATCGAATGATAAAAGATGTAACAATAAATACCTAAGAGATATGTACAAGAGAAAATGAAGAAACTAAGAAATTGATGCTTCTTTCTTGATTTCTATGCTTGGATGTTCATCTATTATGTCTTGATATGCCTTTGACTTGTATTGATACCAAAGAATAAGTTTGTGGATATTTATGACTATTGGGGATCACTTTTAGTTGTTGAGAGCATTCATTTGGTACATTTAATGCAACATGTAGCAATGTGTCTTGAGAAATAAAACCCCTTGCCTCGAGATAGGAAGAAAAATATGACTATTACATAGCAGTTGGCGGTCTGTGTCTTGAGATAGGGTTAGTGTTTCTCGAGACATTTAGTCATATGTTTTGAGACAATTAGTCGAATATCTCGAGATATGACTCCCCTAAAGCAACCCTTAAGTTCGATGTTTGTCTTTCTCGAGAAAAACATGCTTCTGTCTTGACACATTTATACCAAAGTCTCTTAAAAACATGTTAGTCAAAACATTTTGGTATCAACTCAAAAACATTTAGATAAACTAAAACATATTTAAATCATGTTTTTGAATATATTGCATGTTTTTAAAATGCTTGATAAAATTTTAATTATATTTTTATCATATAATATATATAAAATTTGTTTTAAATATTGTTATATAAAAAATTCAAACATAGAAGCTAATGAGTATTCTACCATAAAATTTTAAGATGAATTTGAAAGGTGCGAATGATTATTATTTAATTTTAATTATTAGTATTTTGATTTTTAAAGAAATTTTCTTCTGTGTTATAACTAATTCATGGTATTTTTCAAAGAAAAGAAACCCTTAAGGTATTTATTTCTTTATTATTATTATTATTATTATAAAATTCATTATTTGAAGCAATGTGATTTAAGTACAAAATACAATGAGAAATCTTTTGTTTAGAACGATAAAACTAAGCTCTCTCTTTCACTTGGATAAAAACAAAAGGGATTTTACGATTAGCAGTTTCACATATACTTCATCAAACAATAGCTAAAATATTTAAGTTTGAAAATTTGAGGATTAAATTGAAAAATTAGTAGTTGAGTGATTAAAATAAAAGCAAGTACATTATGAGTAATCATTTTATAATTTATTCTTAATTAAAATAATAAAAATATTTACAAGTTAAAATTAAAATTTTATTATTAAAATAATTGTTTAAGAAGAAAAAGAGTTTAAATTATATTAAGATGATTTGAAAACTCATTGTTTAGACCTTCAATAAGAATATGCCACTTTATATTTTAAAAGAATACACTTTCTAAATTAATGTAAAAGAATTAAATAATATTAACAAAGTAAAAGTTATAGTAATGTAAAGTTTATGGGTTTGGTTTTTAACGATTAAATTTATGATTTATTGTATGGTGGGTTAACATTTAAATTTTAAGAAAATGACTACATCAAGTGGTTTATGATATTTATATAAAAGTATATTAATTTTAAAGTTAAAAATTGTAATAAGAGTTGATTTAGTATTTCTTGATGTATTGTATTATTTATATCCTTTAAAATTTATGGCTTGACATATTATTGTTGTAGGTATAAAAAGGTACCACTCTAATTTTATTCATAAGATTTATTATAAAAATTCGAAAATATTGCACGAATTTAATTATTTATCTAATTTTATAACATCTAAATTCATAAAATTTAAATCATATCTAACTACTCCAATCTATCTACCGTCTAGCTAAGGTTGTGTTTGAGAATTTAAAATTCATCTCTATCATATTATGAATATAAGTTAAAATTTTGAATTGAATATTATTTTATTTAAATTTATTTTTATAATGTGAAATAAATATTTCCCAATTATTTTTTAAAAATAATAAATAATTATATTAAAAAATTTAAAAATTTAAAATTTTATCAAATAATATTCAAAATTCATAAAAAAAAAAAGAAAGCATGACATCCCCATGGTGATGTATAATTAAAAGTTTGAAACCCTGTTGATGTGACCTTTACCAGTACTGCACCCTATCTTGATTGATTAAACCCTACAGAGAATTATTCTTCACATCATCATTGCCTAGTGAAGTCTGGTGTGGGTTAAAGATTTTGGAAGTTTGTACTATCTTGAAATGACTGCCCCTGCTATCGTGTAGTCTATCATCTATCAATCGCCGCCCAACTCCCAAACTTCTCAACTAACACCATTACCTTTGCTTAAACAAGTAACCATGGTAATAATTACGTATCTTTATAGCTTTCACAGTACCTTTCCCTATCCCCTCAACTCAGCCAAAAGATTCTTCAAAGCCAATGCTAGGTAGGTCGATTTTGTTACCATTTTTGCTTTCACTATGAACCCCGTGGGCTCAACAATGCCAATGGTGGGTCGATTTTGTTACCATATTAAGGCCTCCTTTGGATGGCAACGCACAACAGTGCGGTGGATTTTTTCTCCTTTAATATCACCGATCTGACCGAGTCAATCAAATGATCTTTGGATGTGTTGGCTGCCAGCACAGTGAGAGATTTTTACTGCACTGGACAGCTTTGGGATGACTGGTGGATAAAGCAGCAGTTAGGACAAGCTGGGGCAATAGACATATTTAGGAGACAAAAATACCATTACTTTAATTTATTAATTTACCATTTTATCCTTAGATGTTAAACTAATTTCTTTCCCAATCTTATTTGTTTTCGATTTGGGA
Source organism: Gossypium raimondii (assembly GCF_025698545.1). Classification (NCBI taxonomy): domain Eukaryota; kingdom Viridiplantae; phylum Streptophyta; class Magnoliopsida; order Malvales; family Malvaceae; genus Gossypium; species Gossypium raimondii. The sequence continues at coordinate 20,630,885 of NC_068567.1, read as the reverse complement.
ACAAAAGCAGTAAATCTCCCTCGTTCTTGCTTGGTTTCTCCCTTGTTTACTGGTTTGTCCCTCGTTTTTGCTAGTTTCTCCCCTCTTTTTTACTTTGTTCTTGGTTGTGGGAGCTTAGGATATTCTGTTTCCTCTATCAAACTAACAAGTTAGAGATATCTTGTGTTTTTTCCCTCTATTTTCTCATGCTCAACATTTACCTTTTTTCTCTATTGACAGGGGAAGTCTACATTTGGACGGTTGGTTAGAAAGTGTTATTCTTCCTTCAAGGTGAGATGGTTTGCTGTCACTCACTGTTATTATTGTTGTTATTGTTATTACTTTTCTTTTGAGTAGTCTGGTTCTAAATGATATATTGACCTTATCCCATAGGTAGCAACATTTTATCTTTTGATCTTTGGACCTATAATTTAGCATGGTTTACAGTAATATTATTACTAACTATAATTTTAAGTCATACACAATGAAATTACCTAAACATCTAAACTCAAAAACATTATAACTTAAAGCTTGTAGGGCACAAATCGAATTTCCAAGGCTTTTAACACTTGCTTAAGCAAAGAAAAAACACAAACAAATGCATGTAATTATTCTCGATAACGATCAAATTATACAATAGATTCAAAGTTAGAACAGAAAAAAAGTGAAAGGAAGTCGAAAATAGTACCTCAAAGGAACTAGGATAGGAGTCAAATGGAGTCTCCCCTACTTCATTAGCATCAGTCCCAATTCAATATATATATATCCCTGACTATATATAAACAAAGAACACTAGTCAAGTAATTAAACAGATCAAAAACTGCAAACAAGCTATAAATGATAAAAATTGCAAATCAATCAATCTAGGAAGAAGGAGATTTAATTCATTGACACGAAATTCATTTGTCTTCTCAAAGGTAGTAATCTTATGCACAAATCCAAAAGCTAAAAATACCGCATTATTAAGTCCTTTAGAAAGATGAATGGAAAATAAATCAAGTAAAAGGACTCCAAAAAGTCATTACAACCTATAATTTCCAAAGAATAAATCGCCAAAAAATAAGGAATGGAGATAACTTCAACATACCGTGCCTTAAGCATCGAGACGAAATAATAGATAATATTAATGAATACACCTTAACAATTGCGTTGATGCATTTGATTTTCTAATGATGTTAACAAAATTATAGAACATGTAAAATCTATGAGTTTGTCAAGTACTAGAATGAAGTAAAGCATAAAAAGAAAAGGATGAAAAATTGATCTATATGTGCTAAGAATCAAGAAATCTTAAAAAAAAACAAAAGCTAACAAAGGTATAAAAGATTTTACCCGAGCATAGAAGTAAACCACCATGGCACAAGTAATTCTAAAAATTTAGGAAATAAATGATACCATACCAAGCAGCAAAATGAGCCAACATAGCATCTTAATCCATGAAATTTTTAATATGACATAAGAAAAGAAATGTTGAAGAAACAAAGTGGCTGACAAATGATACTAAGGAACATAAGTAAAATAGTATGAGAAAAGAATTGAGAAAATTATTTTAAAAGAAAGAGGAAAAAAACAAAATAAGAAAAAAATCGAACCTTGGTATGAGGCCAAAGTTGATCAGGAGACACATGCATTGTGCAACCTTCTTTACCCGATTCCCACTCCACAACAAAGCGAGCTAAGACACCTGATCCAAAGCCTATATTAAACAAAAACAAGAGGATCCTATTTTATGTGTTCAACAAGTTATCTACATTAAAAAGCCTATATTAAACAAAAATTCTGAGTGTTGAGGAGGAGTCCATGTAGCAGGGGAAAATGAATTTTAAGCATAATTGATTTCGTAATCCAGCCTATCTCCCCTAATTAACACCCAACATGAAAAGTCATTACATGTCTAGTTTTATAACAACTATGATTCCTACTGCTGCAAAGCTTGTTCTTTTTCTTGAAAGCATCAGCAGCAAAGTTTTGATGTGAAATAAGAGGTTTTTTTTCTTATTATTAAATTTCCATGTTTATGAAACGAGATGTAAACTGCTTTTAACCAAAAGCTAATCATCCAGCGATCTACAACACAACTTAAATTGACTTTTGGCAATTATCCAATTTTATTTTATAATGGCAATCAACTATACGGTCTATTCATCTGTTTAGCTTCAATTAAAAACAATCCTTGTCTTTAAATTAATTAGCTTTAATGTTCTGGGCAAAAAGTTTTAGGCCATAAAGGCATATTATTTTCTAAAACTGTAATTACATTAAAAACATAAACCACAAATATTAGTAAAAAACCTCAAACCTTAACTTATCTTTAAACCCCGCAAACAAAAAAGGCAGCAAAGTACTAAAACCAATAGATTCCTCAAAACATAAAACAAAAAAAGATCTAGTGTAAGATTCATGACAATACATGCATCTATCAATTTCATGCTATAACCACACTATTGTATTTGCTTATACCTCGCCGGTATGAGAGAAGCAACCGTGGAGAAAAGTTTCATCCATCCAATGAACAAGGTCACCAACCCGCATCGTTTTAACCTCATCCGATTTACACCCTTGTTGTTTTTACATTACATTGTTCTTGCTGCTTTGTTGGTATTGTTGATAATGGGAATGGGAATGGGAAATGGGAATGGGTATTGCATGGGAATTGGAAATGGGAGGAGGGCACGGTGGAAGAGGGGAATCGATGGAAGAGGGGAGATGGGAATGGGAAATGGGAGGACGGCACGGTGGAATGGGAAATTGGAATGGGTATTGCATGGGAATAGGAAATGGGAGGAGGGAACGGTGGAAGAGGGGAATGATGGAAGAGGGGAGATGGGAGTGGAGAAATTGCATTGTATTTAAAATTTTAAAAATTAAAAAATACATGTAGTGTATTTTAAAAATAAAAAAAATATATGTAGTGTATTTTAAAATAAAAAAAATATATGTACTATATTTTAAAAATAAAAAATATATATATGTAGTGTATTTTAAAATATATATATATATGTAGTGTATTTTAAAAGTAAAAAAAATATATGTAGTGTATTTTAAAAATAAAAATATATATGTAGTGTATTTTAAATATATATATGTAGTGTATTTTAAAAGTAAAAAATATATGTAGTGTATTTTAAAATAAAAAAATATATGTAGTGTATTTTAAATATATATATATATGTAGTGTATTTTAAAAGTAAAAAATATATGTAGTGTATTTTAAAAATAAAAAAATTATAAAGTAGTCAATTAAAAAATTTGCAACTTTCCACTTTCATATATTAAAGGTTTTAACCAACATTTTTATTAAAGGTTACAACTTAGAGGTTCATAAAAAAATTTTGAAGGATAAGTATTTTCATACATTATATTAGTTTGTTTGTTCAAGTTACTGTATTTTCATACACAAACTTTAAGTGCTTAGGCAATGATAACATAATGGAAAGCATATACGAAAAAAACAAAAGCTACTGAGCCCTTATTGGCAAATTCGGTACATGTATGTATGCATATGCAAGTGCATGTGGCTGACATGCAAAGCCAATTGCTTTTAAATTTTTGCTACCTTGCATGCAATAAGGACTTTGCAAACTTCATTAGCCAATACTAGCCTCTTGAACATCATCAACAAGCAATTAAAATTGAAAGGAAAAGGTAGATAAAATTAAGTACACAAGTAATAGAGAATAAAATACTTTTAACTCAAATAGTAGATAAACACAAAAGCTATTTTGCATTACTTGTGATTAGAGTACGAATATTCCCTTAGTGTAATGATGTAGGACTTATTGCTAAAGAGTTATACATTTCCAATGAAATTAATCACCACTGCTTTTATATCTAATTATATATTTATGGTTTTATGTCTATTGACATTTAAAATCAAAATAATAATAGATGGTAAAGACACGAAATTTTGTGGAGGGAGATAGTAGCTTAGCAACAAAAGCTGTTTGGGATGATGAGTTGACGTTGATATTTTGTGAACTTTATGTGAATGAAGTCAACGGCAATAGACCGACAACTCATCTAAACTCAAAAGGATGGGAAAATGTCATTACTCTTTTCAAGCAAAACACAAAAAATTATGGAAAACCTCAATTGAAAAATAAGTGGGATACATTAAAAAAGGAATGGAGGTTATGGAGGGAGTTGCTTAAGGAATCTACAGGTATTGGATGGTGTCCATCTAAAAAGACGGTCGATGCTACCGAAGAATGGTGGGCTGCAAAAATACAGGTTAGTGTTAACTTTATCATTATTTTAATGCATAAAGTTTATTGAAATTAATAATTTACAATTATAAAAATCTTAGTATAACATTTAACATTTAGCATTTTATGTAGGAAAATCCTGATTTTAAAGGATTTAAGAAGAAAGGAATTGAGCCACGATTGAATGAGTTAATGTGGCAAATGTTTGGTGGCATTGTAGCCACCGGAGAGAACGCTTGGGCACCTTCGTCTGGTGTTCTTCCAAGTGGGGTTCCTATGGGAGATGATGCACCTTATGAGGGATTTGGTGATTCAGATGAACATAGTAACGAGAATGAAGGTATTCCCCCTGATGAGGTACCATCAAACCCTTCTCATGAAATCCCTAATCGAAGAAAGCAAACACTTGGGGCTGCACACGGTAAGGGAAAAAAATCAAGTTCAAGTAGAAAATCATCAAGAAATACATTAACTACTCAGATTGAGAAATTGTGTGAGAGTATGGCTAGTCCAAGGAAGTCAGTGAATGAAATTATTTTTCCTCACTCTCAATATACTATTTCAAATGCAATGGATGCTTTGCGTGCTTTGGGAGATGAAATTCCAAAAAGAGATGAACTGTACTATTTTGCCACCAAAATGTTCCAAATACTGGTGAAACGAGAAATGTTTTGAACTTAGATCCGGATGATAGGGTTTGGTGGCTTCGACGTGAGTATCTGAACAAAATCCAATTGCATCATTTTCATCCTTGGTAGCAACATCCTCATTTCCTTCCAACCATACCATCAACCACCTCCACCATCGACTCCTTAGAAATATTATTGTAATATAACTATACTACTTTTTATATATAAAACTAATGTATACTACTTTTTATGTTTGGTATTTTTATGTTATGCTTTTAATCAAGTTTCTGTGTTGTATAGAATGTCACGAGATTTTAAAGGATTTATTTTATTTGATTACTTTTTCAGGTTATGGATGAATTTAACAATATGTATAATAGTTTTGATATGAATTATGATACCTCGAATTAAGTGAAGAAGCTCAACGAAGAATAGCCACAATTGTTACCCAAGTTGAGCACAACAATTATCATAATGAGGAAGAATATGTCTTAAGCAGGTGTATTGGTACACCATGAAACTTATTTCACTATGCAACCGCGTATGGATTCAAATTATCTTGGTCAAATGTGGGTGGACGAAGTATTAAATGGGCACGATGATCGTTGCATGATTAGTTTTAGGATGCCAAAAATATATTTCATGATTGTTGCATGATTTGCAAACAAGTTATGGCTTAAAGAATGGGAAAGTATCGGCGATGGAGAAGTTAGCATTATCATTGTACATTCTTGGAAATAGATAGTCAAATTCAAATGCAACAGCGATTTCAACGATCCGGGAAGCTGTTAGTCAATTTTTACCGATATGTTGCATATATTTGCTCGAATGGGAATAGACACGATTAAACCCATTGAAGGTCAATTCGAGGAAGTACGAACCATATTCGACATGATACAAGATATTGGCCTCACTTTAAGGTAAAATTTACACAATCTTTATATTTTAAAACATAAATTATTTCTAACTTTTATCTCATTACTTGTATTTATTTTAAAGGATTGTATTGGGGCCATAGATGGAACACACATAAAAGCATGCATTTCGCCTTCTTCTCAAATACCTTATATCGGACGGAAATGTGAACCAACTCAAAATATTATGGCGACTTGTGACTTCAACATGTGCTTTATTTTGCATTTTCCGGTTGGGAAGGAACAAGACATGATAGTAGAATTTTTTGCAAGCACTTAGAAAGCAAGAGTTGAAGTTTCCACACCTCCACCGTGTCGAACTTTAATTTTTAATTACTTTTTACATAAAAATATTAAAATTTTAAATTTATTTTAAACTTGATATTATGTTTTACTTTTTTGCAGAAAATATTATCTTGTGGATTAGGATATCCACAAATGGCGTGTTTCTAGGTCCATATAGGGGAACGATATCATTTACGATTTTCGTCGAGGTAATCATCAAGTATCTGGAAAAAGAAATCTTTAATCATGCCCATTCTTCGTTACGCTCGTGATTGAACGAACATTTGGAGTGTGGAAAAAAATGGCCAATATTAAGAGATATTCAAGTTATTCATTCGACAAGCAAGTTTTAATAGTTATTGCAACAATGGTTTTGCATAATTACATTCAAGACATGCTTGGTCAAATGATGAGGATTTTCGAGAATTTGAGAATATACGGACATGCCGTCTCTTCAAGCCGCTTTGATGAGGTGAATCGAGTTCTTCTAACGAGAAAGTGACCTTGAAATCACAATGTTAAGGAAACCATTGCAACTAGTTTAATGAATCAATATTTGTAAACACATTTTGTATCATAACCTAATTTCTAGTAATAATGAAACTTGTTATGTCTTATGTTACTATATTTTTTTATTAAAATCATCCGTTTAGATACTTCAAAATTAGATCCAAGTATAATGTTATTATTTGTGAAAATAATATTTATCATTGTTATAAAAAATTTAATTATAACTATAAAAAATTAAAATAATTATCATTTTATCTAATAATTAATTTAAATTAATTATATAATTCATTAAAATATTGGAAGATACATTTTAATATTTTATTAAATGAATTTGCATATTTTAATAATTTTAAAAAAGTAAAATAATTTAAATAACTTCTATTATATATCAATTCTAATCTGATGTCCTTAATAGTCATTTTTCATTCTCACCTCACCGCTACAGCTGCGTTTGAATCCAAACACGCACTCCACCATTATTTCTAATCTCACCGCTATAGTACCCAATCTCACCGCTACAGTAACTAATCTCACCGCCACCGCTGTTTTTAACCTCACCGGAGGTAAACACACCGCCCATCCAAACTAGCCCTAAGCTTACTTTACCATGTAGCAGTGCCGATGGAGAACCACAGGCCATACACACAGCTTCAGAGTTGACAGTCTTTGAGACATACAACATCAGAACACATTATACAAGAAAACGATGTTTTAAGCCAAGGCGATCATGATAGAGTTAAGCTTCAAAATTCTATTTGAACCCAATAAATTCTTTTTTTAAATAGATTTGAATTTGAATTTGAATTTTTATTTAATAGATAATTAATTTTACTTTTTATGAAATATTTCATATTTCAAAAAATGATAAAATTCATTATTTAGAAATATTTAATTGAAACCTTAATATCTAAAAGCCATAAAAGAAAGCTAGCTTATTAGAATAAGGACTCCTTTGGATGTCTGTTTCCCTCCGATGTGGTGCAATTTAGTATTATTTTAATGTAATCGTGTTGGTGGAAGCTGTTTATATTGCATAGTATCAGTGTGTTGAACGTTACACAACACCACTAGAAATAAAATTTTTCATTGTTAGGTATGTTTTTACCCTTTTGTCTTTGTCATGTGTTTTTTTCTTTTTATAATTTATAGATTTTTGGTAAAATATATCTCATTTTATCTTTTATCCCAATCTCTTTTATATTTAAAATTTTAGTTTTATTAAATTTAAAACCAATTTTTCATTATAATAATATTGTTTGTATTTTCATGATAATAAATAATATTTTTAAGTGGATTTTATAAAATTAATTATATAATTAATTAAAATATTTATAATAAAATATCGAAGATACATTTTAATATTTTATTAAATAAATTTATAAATTCACATATTTTTAATAATTTCGTAAAAGTAAAATAATTTAAAAAAACTTGTATCATATATTTTTTCTAATTTAATGTCCTTAATAGTCATTTTCTATTCTTATTACACCGTTACAGCTACGTTTGAATCCAAACACACACTTCATCCTTGATTCTAATCTCACCGCTACAGTATCCAATCTTACTACTACAATAACTAATCTCACCGGAGATAAACAAACCACTCATCTAAACTAAGCCAAAGATCAAAAACTCAAAATTTAAAATTAATATAAAAAATAAAAAAAATCAACCGAACTGAAAGATATAAAAATATTCAACCAAAATAAATTAAATTCACCTCTACATGACTACGTGACTTTCAAAATGAGTATTATTCTTTGGGTGAAGCACAATAAGTGACAAAATGTCTATTTTTGTTTTTTAAACTTAAATAATATAAAAAATAAAGGTAGACATATGCATTGCCAATAAATTATTGATAAATTTATGCTTTGATTGTAACATCTCTAGCCCGTATCCGTCACCAGATTAGGGTTACGAAGTATTACTAAACATAAGCACAGTTCTTCACAATCACTTAATACAAATCATGCATAAAATTATCTCGATTTTTTTATAATAATTTTCAACTCAATTAGCAACCAATCACTCATCCATATAAGTCAAGTCTGCATACACAAAACACATGACCAATATAAATCGAACATGCATTATTAATCATATTACAAAAATAATCCATGCTATAAAATTGAACCATATCAATATCATTATCTTTTGTCAAATCAAAATTTCAATTCAACTAATATATATCAAACCTTACCACATGTGTCTTATAAAACTTTCATACATGAAACATTTTTTAAACATTACCAATTAATCAAATATAATCATGTGCATTACTAATTCATATGCAATTCACTATAATGTCTTTAATCGTTTTGAACATCAAAGACATTTCATAACATACCTAAACCACGTGCTAAAAAACAAAAAAAAAAAAAACAATCCAAACCAAATATGCTAGCCATTTTAACTCATCACAAGGCTATGCGCATAAGACCATATTAATTTAAACCATGTAGTTCTCAACTTATAATATTCACACATTTGCTTTACTTAACCAAACAAAAACCAACATGATTTTTACCACTTATAAAACATATACTAATCATGCTTTAGAAATTAAACATATCAATAATATTTATTTAATCATTTGTCATTTTCATGTACTCAACTTACATCAAAACATTCATTTATAAGCTTTCCCACATGCGCACATTAGCCTAAGTTGAACTATACCTCATGGTTAACTAAGCAAAATTGTACAAATACATACAATCATATCCTAATGATCGAATTTCACTTGCAACATAACCAATTCATACATTGCTCACTTGACTAACATTAATCATTTTTTCATCTAATTTAGCCAATTCAAAACATGCCAATTCCATATGCTATAAATCATGCCAAAATTACCAAAATTCATGACATAGGCACATATGTATTCATTTACCTACCATCAACTGAATATAACAGCTCATCACTACCATTTCCCAAACTAATATATAAACAACCACGCTTAATTCACTTGAACCGAATTATAACAACCACAATTGCATATTATACCAAATCATATATCAAGCACACTACAACATATTTCATGAAACATGATTCCCAACACGAACTTATACCATGACCGAAAATGCATAAACATAAGCATCATTACTAGCCATTTTCGCATGGTTTTACATATATACAACTTCAAAATCGACAACAACAATTGGTAGCCTATACATGCCATATGTTCAAAGATCAAGCTTTTTTTTAAAAAAAAATTATCGAAATGGCAATCGATAGTGTGACGGATTTCCTTGGCGATCCTTGAGCTCGTAACTAACTTCCAAAATCTATAAAACAACGAACAAACACACACAGTAAGCTTGAATAACTTAATAAGTCATAAGCAATTAAATTATCAAATGAACATTAGTATGATTATTTCAAGTAGGCCGAATGCTCCCAATCTCAAACACATGTATTTATAATCAAATGTAAACAATTAGTTCACAATATCATATTATACAACAACACCTACCTTTATTTTCGAACTTCATATAAACTCAAACATACCTGAATCGTTTAATTTGAACTCACATTCGATTTTGCCGTACCATTGCTAATTGAACCGTTCGGAATCAAATAGGATACTCAGATAACTCGGAAAGCTTATACAATGCCAACGTCCTAGACGTGGTCTTACATGTAATCAAATATCGACGCCACTGTCCCAGATAGGGTCTTACACGAAATCATATACGACGCCAATGTCCCAAACATGGTCTTACACGTAATCACATATCGGAATCCTATGTCCTGGCATATGTATCTTAACTACTCTTAAGGTTCGTACGGGGCTTTCGGATGTTGTAATTCGATCAATTCAAGCTCGTAATTAATTCTGCCATACTTATATCAAATTCGACATATACCCAAATACATTTAATAATTCAATTCGGCAGTTATAATTCATATAAATTAGAAATTAATGGCATTTATTTACTTATGAACTTAACTCGGACAAAGATGAAAGGATGGAATCAACTACTCGACCACTTTCGACTTTCCCCAATCTAATTCCGTTTTCTTTTGTTCTTGATATATATAAATTCAAATTTGGCTATTTAATAACACATTTCAGTCAAATTTATTCCAAAAACACATAAATGGCCAAATTATACTTTTGCCCCTAACATTCCATATTTTTTACAATTTAGTCCCTATTTCACAAAATAAAAAATATTTAAAATTTCACCACACCCATGCTTGGCCGAATTTCACTAAGGTCCCTAGCAGCCCATTTCTTTCATTTATTTCACATTTTGACCCATCAATTTACAAAATTCACAATTTAATCCCAAATAGACATTTTTACTAAAAATCACTTAATTAAACATGATAATCTAACAACATATATTTATTTTCCATCATCGAACAACAAAAATAACAAGCTCTCTTCAATGGAAAATCACAAAATACACAACCAATTCAAAAATTCATGCATGGGCTAGCTAAAACACAAAGCAACGATCTCAAAAACGTAAAAATTATCAAAAACCGAGCTAAACACATACCTTAATCAAGCTTAGACAAGACCGAACCCTAAGAACTCTTTTTCTTTTAAGTTTCGGCAATGGTGATGAAAAAGATGAACAAGTGATGTTTTTTTATTATCATTATTAACATAATTACCAAACTATCCTTAATGAAATAATATAAAAGCTTAATAATGATTGTCCACTACTGTCCATGCCATCATTTAATGGCCTAATTTCATTTTAAGGCCTCCACATTAAAAGAACATAGCCATATAGCACTTTAACAAATAGCAAGTCATTTTTACAATTTATGCGATTAAGTCCATTTATAAAATTAAACAACCAATCGGTAAAATTAATTCACGAAAATTTTACACATGCATTCTAACATGCTGTAAACACATAAAATATAATTAAAATATTTTTTGACTCAGATTTGTGGTCCCGAAACCACTGTTTTGACTAGGGTCTAAACCGGGCTGTTAAATTGATCACTAAATTTCAAAAAATTATAAAATGATCATTGAACTATTTGAATATTTTCATTTAAGTCTCTAGACTGTTAAAATCACGATGTATAACATTCTTTGTTCACACCACCTACACCAATTAAAAGCTTTCCTTTCCCTTATTTTCTACAATTAAATTTTTTTCATGAAACAACTTTGAATGTCACGAATCTACAAACGAAAACCCAGAAAACTTTCTTCTCCAATCTCTAACACTAACCGTTAGATCAACTTGGATCTAAGTTATATTTATCTACTCATAGGAGGGTACTGATTCACAGTACCAATTGTCCAATCGCTGTTTGGAGCTTGTTAGCCAGATTTCTAAAAAAAAGATAACAACCCAATGGCTTGAATGAAAACTTTTGAATAGTTTACTGACTTAAATGAAAACTTTCCAATAGTTTGGTGACCATTTGTAAATTTTGATGTTGAGTGACCTTGGTATATTTTACCCTAAAAGAAATAATACCCAAGTTAGCATAAATTCAAGATTTTTTTTTTGTCAAGAGAACTTTCATTCAAATAAAAAGATCACAAGCCAACGAAGGCTAAGTCCTCTAGAATGTATAATCAATATAAGATAAATTATAAAAATTGCAATAAATCTAAAACAATTCTTACATTCAAAACAAAAATAAGGTTCAAAGAGCCTAAGACTCAATATCAAGAAAAGAGCAAGCTCCGCTTGAATTAAACTGCCATTGCCTATCAAGAGGAAGTAATGGTAGAAACCCTTACCATGTATGTTGGTGTTTAGCCATTGGGGCGCAAAACCCACCATGGTCTGTAGAGCCCCGTTATGCTTTCACCTCTGTTGCAATGGACACGTCTCTCGCTAACCTAAAACAATAGAGGCGGAAAGGTCTTACATATTTGGCAATCCTGAAATGCACTAAACATAGCAAAAAGGGAACCAAAAACTTTGTGTTGTGTCATCATCAAAACGCAAAAACATCAAGCCAATGTATGTGCCAGTGAAGTCAAAACCCACCATGGAGCTGGAAGAGCCAACAACACCACCAACAATCAACACACTATTTTTTCGAGAAAATTCATTCACTCCCATTGTTAGATTTGTAACCCAAATTCTTATTAAAATAAAATACAAGTGACAAGATAGGGGGATCCACGAGGGCAAAGGCTGAGGGCCAGAGGGCGAAGGCTGCACAAGAAGAATCCGTATAAAAGTTTACTTCCTTTGTTTGATATTTATTTGAATAAGGTGTTTCAACCTTTCTGCATTACTTCTATTAGATGTCGATTAGAATAAGGTTTTCTAAACCTATAAATAGACGCAGTCTATACTCCTTGTAATTATTCGAATTCGACATAGTAAATTTTCTTCTCATCTGCCCGTGGTTTTTCCCCGAAAGGGTTTCTACGTAAAATCTGTGTGTTCTATTTTTTTCTTTCTTTTCTTTGCGATACATTGCTATTATCAATATTCTATTTTAACACCCATCATGGCTTTGACTGAAGGTTGGTGATGAAGTCGATGAAAATAATGGTCAACAAGCCAAAGAAAAGAGGGAGTAAATAAATAAATGAGAGGGAAAAAGAAGGGCCAACAGGCGACATAGGTTGCCATAGGAGAATTGTCGGTAACCTCGTTGCCAACCGAAGGAAGAAAGAGGGATAGAGCAAAAAGAAAAAGCCGATAAAAGAACATGGTAAGGAGGAAGAAGGAGAAGGAAAGTGAAGATTATCACGTCTAATAATATATTACACAAAAATAAATGTGAAATTAAATTAATGAACTTAAAGGATCATTCGATGCGAAATCGATTTTGATTTACTAGTCTGAGATAAGATCACAAAACAAAAATTATCCATGTTTCGCTGCCTAAGTTCTTTATAAACATAAAAAGAGTTGAGTATTATTCATGAAAATATAAAACAGAAAGCCATGTATATTTAATAGCACCTTATGTGAATTTCGTGTAAAATGAGCAACTGCCATTATTTAATTTTTTGTCAATGGCTTTACGCCAATACCATTAAAATGGCTACTTTCATTTAAAAAGCCATTCATTGTGTGAAAATGGTCATTGTCATTTTATTAATTTTTTTCCTTTGAAAATGGTGTTATGCCATTTTTCTATCAATGGTAGAATCTGTTCAAAGAAGGTGCATCTTTTTTTTCCTTTTTTATTAGAGAATATGGCCAAGTGTCATTCCTCAAAATAGGTAAGAAGTTTTTTTAATAAATTCTTTTTTGAATTCTTTATAATTACCAATGATTAGTTTTCTTTTATAGTAACTTCTATACTTATTCTCTAGTAGTCTTAACCTTCTCGTCGAAGAATTTTCTCTTCTTTTGCTTTCCTGGTCGAGCACTAAGATAAACCCCCAAGGAATGCTGAATGACGGATGGGTGGATTCTTGGAATGTTTGCTGCAAACCAAGCAAACACATCCCGTCCTTTCGTTAGCAGGGAACTTAAAAAATTATTTTTCTTCAAGGGGAAGGGTAGAAGCAATCTAAGTGATCTTCTTTGGGTCCTCCTAATACAAGAAGACAAGTTTTGTTGTTTCTACTAGTTGTGCCTTAGGAAGTTAGGTTTCATGCTTGGCCTCAAGGCCTTCCAAATCAATTTTCGTCCTCCTAATGACATTGATCCCCACCAAAGGATGAGAATGTGGTTTGCAATAAGCCAAAGGGGGAGGTAAAGAAGGTTGATCTTTCCTTATGAGCTACAAGGAGACAATGTGACACTCTCGAGCTGTCTTCTGGTTAGCTTTCATATGTCTCTCACTTGTGGTGTTAGGAAACTTAGCTGTCATGTAGAAGGTGACTATTACCATTTTAGTCATCCTCATGATTGACCTTCTGAAAATGACATTGTAGGTCGTTGGATGGTCAACTACTAAAAATTCCACCATTTCAGTGGTGGTGTACTCGCTATTGAATCTGGTGCCCTAAGTGTAGTATATTTGTTTGTAAACATGTAATTTTTTCAAACAGATTGGTTAATAAAATAATTCATGGATTACATTAATATACTTTGTATAATATCCTCACGTGGTTTTTGCATGCACAGAAAAATATAAGCAAATATTGGTATACTGGTTGTCTGATGTTTAAACTAATAATAAACGATATTACGTGGTTGAATCGTAATATGAAAAGACAACTTATATTAGTAGATGAACCTAAATATGTCATTAGTGTAATAAAAAATGAGCAAACCAATTCAAAGATTAATGTGCCATCTATCAAGTCCAATTGGGGAGATGCATTGTCTTGTGCATCGGAGCGGATGACTCTCAAATGATAGAGACATAGATGTCACAGACTAGACTGACAATACATTGGACTAGACCCAAGGAGAATGAATCCTGAATCTGTTTGTGGATTTATTCACTTGTGACGTTCATAGTGTGACAATCTTAATCCTGAGTGGATGACGGACTATGTATACGTGACTCGTATACTTACCTGAGTTCAAATAGATAAGGAACCGAAAGTTGGTGCGTTGGGTATACGACTTTTGCAGTATGTATCATTATTTACAATAGTGGAATTCATAGCCCAATACATGGGTAAATGATATTCTCTCATTGGTATTACATGATAGATGAAAAGTAAACATGACCACGGGTTGTTCATCTTTGTGATGAATGACTTGATTATTATTTGATAGTAATTGAATTTTCATGAAGGAAGATGTAATAGTTACCTGAGATAAAATATGATCCTATTGGGAGAGCGAATTTATTCCAAAGAGACTAAGGATATCCTATGAGGGTAACATATTTATGACAATGTCATTGGACGAGCGCTGATCGAGTTGCTTTCGTAATGGTATATCATTAAGGAGAGCTCACGTACGATACTATAGTGGAATGACTTCGTGACTAAATGAGTTTATAATTAATAGGAAAAATCTAGAACTTAATTATAAATCATTTAAGCCCAAATCAAATGTGTTCAATCTATCCCTTCGCTAGCTCGTTGAAACTAGAAATTAATTGCATGTTGAATCAAACGAATAGAAATGGATAGAAATGATAAAGTTTGAGAAATTAGAAACATTCAGAAATGGACATAGATTTCTCACTAAATGGAAATGACCTGAAAATTAATTTATGGGTTTTTGAATTATTAATTAATTAATTAAGAAGTTCGAGAATAGAATTAAATTAAGTACTAGTTTAGCATTCTTTGTGAAAAGTACTTTTAAAAATATAAAATGTCTATTTTAAACATGATTATGTTAAGGAAGACAAGATGTATTAAAATGCTATTAAAATTCGTTAATGTTATTATATATGAAATACACCAAATTAGATTAGAATAAAATATAAAAATATTATAACTTTTTGTAACACCCCTAGCCCTTATCCGTCACCAGAATAGGGTTACGAAGCATTATCAAACTTTTCAGATCAATTATGATCATTTCAAATCATTTAATAAACATATCAAAAACCGAACACAATTCACTCATATTGTCCCTTATATGAGCCCCCGAGGCTCAAAATATGCATTAGAAGTAAGTCGGGACTAAACCGGAAACTCAAAGAATTTTTCTCAAAATTTCAAAAATTTCCTTGGATGCAGGGGACACATGCCCGTGTGGCCTGGCCGTGTGGCTCACATGGCCAAGAGACACGCCCGTGTCTTAGGCCGTGTGGGCATTCGATGTGAGGCACACGGTCGTGTCCTAGCTCGTGTCCATGCTCGTGTAACTTATGACTTGGGTCACACGGCCAAGCCACATGCCCGTGTGCTAGGCCGTGCGCAAAAACCTGGGCATTCTGTTTCAAAATTTTAAAATGTAGGGGACACATGGCCGAACCACACACCCATGTATTAGGCCGTGTGTGAGACACAAGCCTGTGTCTCTGCCCGTGTAGACGAAAATAGGCCATTTCAAGGCCATTTTTCTCACCCATTCTTGATTTTAACCTAAACATCCCAAATTTCATACATATAGGACATAACAATGCCCCCAAAACAACCAATTCCTAGCTCTAATATTTTCATATTATCACATATATCCTAACATTCTAATTCACCACATTAGTCAATTCACCTATATACTTATAAATCATCCATCACCTAACTACTCCAAACACATATGTCAAACATGATTAAACCATACATATATAAGTTGGTTGGGAATATAAAAAAATGTAAATCTTAACATTTACACAAACCAATCTAACATTACACATGCCATATAAACCAAAGTATACGTTACAAAAGCTACCGGATTAAATTGGATAGTGTGGCTTGATGTGTTGATCCGATCTCCCAACCTCACGTTAATATACAATGACATTAAACAAAACAAGTAAGCTTAATGAACCTTAGTAAGTTTGATGGCTTAAAACATAAACCTTACCGAACCTAACAAAACACATCAAATTAAATAAATTCATTCAAAGTAATTTCCCCGTCAATCACAACTTCAATCGATGACTACACTTATTTTAGATCAATATCAATAACAACAATAAGTCTTCGAAATGAATTTCTTATGTCACTTACCAAATCTTACCAAATCGGAGAACGACTTACGGATATGAGTACATCATTTTCATAAGCCCGAATGCTAAATAAAAGCTCATAAATGCTAAATAGAAACCCGTAAGGGTTGAATGGAAGCTCATAATAGCTAAATGAAAACCCATAAGGGTTAAACAGAAGCTCAAAAGAGCTAAACGAAAACCTATTAGGGTTAAACAGAAACTCATATGAGTTAACAGAAGCTCACGTGAGCTAAACGGAAAGTAAACACGAAATTTCGCAACAAATGTTGAACCTCGATTTACTTGGGTAATTTGCCATCAATTTATCCTTTGCATTTACTGTCAATTCATCCTTTGCCACAGAACGATTGTACTCAATCCCACGTTCCACTCGATTTGAACAATCAATTCAATTTCATAATTTAACAATAATTTTATTTTCAACAATAAATATGAATAAATACATAAAACCATTCATCAATTTAATAAATAAATGTTAAATTTTAACCATATGAACTTACCTGGGTTAGTTTGTAAGATTTGTAGTAGTTCAGGGACTATTCTGCTAATTTCCCTTTTTCAAGATTATCTATTGGCTCTTTATCTAAAATATAAAATTATCTATTCATTAGCACATATTTCAGTTTCAATTTACTTCACAATTAATACCCTTCAATTTTCAAAATTACTACCTTAACTTTTACAACTTTTGCAATTTAGTCCCTTACTAATTAGTCTATCAAATGAGCTAATTTTTCTCAATTGATAATTTATCTAAATATTCTAGACTATTACACAGATCTTGATATTCATAATTTTAACACCAAACCCTAATATTTAACCTTTTTACAATTTAGTCCCAAAATCAATATCTATCAAAATTACTTTATAAAATTATTATACAACAAAATTAAATCTCTAAATCCATGTTAATTCATCAAAACATTCAGTATTCATCAATGGTAACTTTCAAAATTACCAATAAAATAAAAAACTAATGAATTAGGTAGTTGAACCTAATTGTAAAAGTCTTAAAAGACAAAATTTCAAGAAAAGAGTAAGAATTGAACTCACATGTAGTAAAAATATGAAAAAAATAGCTTTAAGAGCTCTCCTATGGTTGTTTTTGGCTGAAGATTGGTGAAGAAATGTCTAGAAAATCTTTTAATTGCTATTTTATTTATTGAATTTTACAAAAGTTACAATTTTACCCTTAAATCACCTAATTTCATTGTTTTTTCTGCTTATACTGCCTTAGCCTTCTATTTTAGGCTTATTTACTCTTTAAGTCCTCCTCATTTAACATCTAATCCATTTAATCACTATTTCTTTAATTAGCAAGTTTTGCACCTTTTTAATTTAGTCCTTTTTAATTAATTAATTATCAAAACGTTAATATTTTCTAACAAAACTTTAATACTATCTTAATGATACTCCGTAAATATTTATAAAAATATTTACAGCTCGATTTATAAAATCGAGGTCTCGATACCTCATTTTTAAACCATTTAACCTAATAAATCCTTATAAAGCACAAATTACTAATTCATAAATCCTTCTAAAATCACATTTGAATAGTAAATACTAAATAATAAAATTTACGAGCTTACTCGTCGGATTTGGTGGTCTCGAACCACTGTTTTCGACACAACTAAAAATCAGGCTGTTACATTATTCTTAATATTTTAATACATGAATTAGAAAAGTTTAATATATTTAAAATAACTTGCATTTTTTTTGTAAAATTTAATTTGAATATATAAACCATATTAGATATTAAAATAACATAGAAAACATAAACTTAACAAATTCAAATGCTCTATGTATTTGAATTAAGTTTCAAAAATCGGTAAGAATTGTATGTCGAATATAAATATTAAAAATTTTACATTAGCATTTGAAATTTAAAGTGAATTCATTAAACTATAAGCTATAACATCTCTTATTAATGTCAGTTCATAACCACTTAAAAAAATACCTTGAAGAAGCATAGATCAAAAGATGTATCTTTGAAGAAGAAGGGCAAGTCCCTTTCCATTGCTACTTCACAAATCAGACTTCTATTCAAAGAAAATGAAAAAAGGGAAAGTAGTTCAAAGAAATGCCAGAAAAGTTGAAGAATCAGAGAAAGGGAAAATTGGGAAAGTAGGGAAGGTAGTTTAAAGAACTACTACAAAAGTTGAAAGAACTAGAGAAAAAGTGATTTTGGTTGGTGTATAATAATAAAAAAATACTGTTGGTGTGTTTAAATGAGGGTGAAAAAGTAATTCAACACCCAAAAGTGATTTTGGTTGTAACAAAAGCTCAAAATTTATGCTTCTACATTTGGCCACTTTTGGCATTTGAAAAACACTTTCTCTCTCAAAAGTGTTTTGTTTAGGAAAGCTTTTATCTCAAAAGCGTTTTTTGTCCCAAAAGTGTTTTTTAGAAGCATTGCTAAACTAGCCCTAATTGGTCAATATGAATCCATTGAATTTAGAAATATTATATATATTTTCTCATAGATTCTTTTACGGTAAAGTTGCAATGATTTTAACGGAATTAGAATCGGGTTGGGATAATTATTTACTTAAAATTAGTTAATTAATTAAAATTAATTTATGATACTTATTTTGGAAAATAGAAAAACATGTATTGGGCTGGGTTGGATTGGATTATAAAGTGTTGGGAAAAAAGTTCAGGAATGATATATAACTAGACCCAATACGAGAGAGGCCTAAAAGTCCCTTACGCTAATACATGGGATGAAAAACCCTAGCATATTTAATTAGGGTTGCTGCCCCTCTCTTTCCTAGTTGTATTAGGATTTTTTTTTCTATATAAATATTTTTCTATTGATTCAACAAGGGGTTCACTTCTTCTCCCTATAAATAGATAGCATCAATAGGGCTAAATACACAACTTTGAGATATTGTTATTCGACCCAAAAATAGTGAGAATTTATTTTTTAAGTATAAATTCTATTTTCTGAAATAACAATTCTACCAGTTTCTATTGAAGAGAGATTTGCTTTCCCACTAAAAGTAAATTAAATAATTTTTGGTTATGTGTTTGATTTGAATTCATTCGAACCCACACTCGAAGTAGTTCATGGTATGAGAGTAGCGGAGAAGGCCATGCAGTTGAAAGCCGAGAAGGATAAGGATCCGTCTAGACGAAAACACATGGGCGATTTTGGGTAATGTTTATTGCTCTAAATATCACAAACGGGCTCTGTTTTCAAAATTTTAATTTTCCGTTATACAAGAAAGTCATTTTCAAACCGAATTTTTTCTAACAATTAATATCAGAGCCAGGTTGTGCTAGGCTTAGAGGGATGAATGCTAATGAGTGTATGTTATTATTTTATTATTATGTATGATAAAATAATTTTGCCAAAGTTTTCATTCCTAAAATATTAAATGTAATTATTATTAATTTTCGGGTATATATAATTAGATCATAGACTATCATCTCCATGCAGGATTTATTTTTGTTGTCTTAGAATAAATTTTATAAGTCAGTCATCGACATAGGACCCATGTAACCAGTGGCGGAGCCAAGATGTTAATCTTAGGGGGGCCAAGCTAAAATTAGACATGTTACACAATTTTTTTTCTATAACATATATTATGTATGTTAATTATACTACAAAAAAAAATAGATAAAAGTTTTGTTCCACATTATATTTCCAAATGTTTATAAGTTAAAAACGATAGCATGAATACATATGTAAAAAGAACAATTAAGAAGAAATAGCATATCATTACTTAAAATTGTGCACTACTTTTTAGCAATCTCTTTTTCAATATAAACAACAAGATTGTCTGTAAGAAACTCGTCCTCTATTTTATTGCGAAGCCTTGTTTTGACAATTTTTATTGTCGAAAATGCTCTTTCTGTAGTTGCAGTTGAAACATGAAGAGTCAACAGAAGGCAGATTAATATATCAATAAGAAAATATACCATTGACATATGTGTCTTTGCAAATCATTGACAAAGATAAAAAATTATGGACAAATTCTGCAATTTCGGATGATTTGGAACATTTTGCTTATAATACTGTAGCTGATACTTAGGATCCAAAGCGGAGTTAAGGGTAAGAAGATCAATTGCTTGTTCATTAAATCTACTATTTAACTTAAGAAGTTGAGAATCTATAGCAACATTGAATATATCAACCCAATAATGGTGCTCCATATTAAAATCAACATGTTGGTGAAGATCACATTTTACCACATATGGAGAATCCATATCAAGAACCTCAATATTGTGCTTTTCACAAAATGCTTTCACAACTTCCAAAAAATTGTCCCAACCATTTTCTCTCAACTTTTGTATCAAAGTGTTGGTGCTTGAGACTAAGTACATAACATTTACAATGCCTTGGGATTTTTTGTTGTAGATGTTGACAAATAATATCTGTAATATCCATTATCAAGTAACATCAAACAAGTAACATTTTCAATAACATTTTCTAGAACATAACAAGTAACATCAAATATCCTTATCAAGCTAGAAACATAACTAAAATGAGAGCTCCAATAGGTTCTCCAGCTCGTTTCACAGTGCCAATTTGGTTAAGTCCTTTACCAATTTCAAGTTAATAAACTGCCAACATATTTGCAATTTCAATTGCTTGGGCAACTTGTAATTGATCATGGCATTTGCTAGAGACACTAATTATCTTAACAATGAAGTCCAAATCAGAGAAAAAATTATGAATAGGAATTACCTCTCGAGAAGCAACAACTAATGCCAACTGGAGTCGATGGGCCAAGTAATGAACATAATATGCATAGGTACAATCATTTAAAAACAATGCTTGCAAATCGTTGCATTCACCCCACATGTTGCTACCACCATCATATCCTTGACCTCAAATATTTTGAACATCAAGATAGTGCTAAGAAAGAACAACACATATTTCCTCTTTCAAAGTTATTGTTGCAATATCTCACACTTGTACAATATCAAAGAAATGCTATTTTATAAACCCTTTCTCATCAATATATCTCAAAACAATAGCCATTTGCTCTCTTTTAGATTCATCATGTGCCTCATCAATAATGATACAAAATTTAGAATCTCAATTTCTTCATGAATCTTATGACACATTTTATTTGCAAAAATATGTAAAATCTCCTTTTGGATCATATGAGAAGTACATTTAGCATGTCTTAGAGCATTGTCCAAAACAAGTTTGGAAACTTTATCATTATAGGAAGCTAACAATGTAATCAATTCAAGAAAATTACCTCAATTTTTTAAATTACAGGTATCATCATGACCTCTAAAAGCATATCGTTGCAAAGTTAACCATCGAACAACATCAATTGGAGTATTGACTTGTAACTGATTACCTTCTTTTTGATCTAAACTTTGTGCATTGATAACCTTGTCAATGTGTCAAGATTGATTTAACAAATCTTGATAGCTTTTCTCAGCATTATTATGTGGAGAGCATGGATCTTGGCAACCATGATTTAGGAAAACACACTTTTTTCCATAATTAACCTTTTTCTAGTTATTAAAGCCTTTAACAATGAATGCATCCGTTCCATGATGAACAATAGGTTTTGAGAAAAGATAGTTTGAGAAACAATATGTTGCATATTTAGTAGAGGAATACTCCAACCAAGGAAATTTGCAGTGTGGCGCCTTAAATCAGGCCGGGACAGTCCAACCCAAAATTTGAGCGTCACATTAGCCAACAAAGTGACTCTCTATTAAAACACCACGAAACACACTAATCAACCAATCACACCACATAATTTCAACATAAATTGTATTAAAAATTTATTCTAATCACTTGCCTTTCTTAATATACCATTAAAACAAAGCACAAAAATTCAATTTTTATTAGAACCTGCGAACCCACCTTGGGACTTACCTGGCGAACCCAGTTCACAACCAGCCTTACGAATCCCTAGTTCGCACCTTACCCGGTGCCCATAACTGACATCATGTGTGTGCGCAAAAAATAATGATTTTAGAAGAAAATTTTTAAAGCACGATTTTACTGCAAGCGTACAAGTCAGTTGTAATATTTTTAGTGTTATAATAGAACATCGAACTATTTCAAGGATCGAACCCAAAGGAGATGGCGATGGAGTGATAACAAGAATACTAGAGAGAGTCTAAGTTGGTACTTATACAATTTTATAGTATGACAAATCATAGCAAGAAAATATGACAGGAAAATGAAATACGCTAATCTAAGGACTAAATTGCAAAGAGTATAAAAATAAGAAATCAACGAAATAATTAACTAGAGGTGGTTGGGTTATTTCAATATGGTTCACTAATTCTCGAACAAGAGACTTAAATCGCTTAAATTACTAAGTGACTCCATTTTATCTTTCGATCTCAATTTTACGACTTAGACGACTTAGCTCTGATTTATCTCTCAATCTCACCGGTTAATCCAAGACTAATGAATGGGTGCGCAACAAGATTACCTTTCAGTCTCACTTGACTAGATATTCCCTTAGGGCTGTCACTTCCTAAACTTTTAAGTCTATTCGATTTAGTTCAATTTATTACGATTTAGTCCTTGGTCCAAAAATCAACTTACGCACATCTCCATCAACCAATCCCCTTTGAGGTTTAGCTACTCATGCTGAAAATAAAGAAGATGAACATGAAAATGAAAAACAAAACAACCATTAAACTAAAGCTTAAGAAAAATATAAAATTTGAGATTTTTAGACAAGAAAACTTAAAGAACATGAAACTAAAAACATTCAACAGGAAAATTTAAAGCAATAAACATAAAAGGAACAAACTTTAACAAATTTAAAGTAAAAGAAACTGAAATACATTAAACTAAAGTTAAAAATATCTTGCAACTAAGGTGTATGGACTAAAAGTGTAAATAAACCTAAGTTATAGTGATAACTAACACTAAGAACATCAAGAGCAAGAAGTAAATACAAAAAAACAAACTTAAACTAAGAAAGAAGAAGAGAAAATGAAAGACCTAGAAAAAGTGTAGAAAAACTAAGAGAAAACCTAAAGAAAACTAACCTAAAACTAAGCTAATGTTTTTCATTCTCCTCATTAGCCAATTTTGGCTATTTTAGATTATCATATGATGAATTTTCGTTGCCAAAATCCCCTTACATGGGCAATGGGTGATTGGTGGACCAGGTGGACAAAGATTACCCTCTTTTTTTCAATTTTGTCCCCCTGACAATGTCGATGTTGTGAAACCCAAAAGAGGATATCGTGATACCTTGAATAGTGTAGAGCCCATAAGTATTCTTGGAAGGGTGGATATGGCAATATCCAAAAAGGATATCGCGATACTACTGAAGGGTGTCTCCAATCTTCCATACTGTTGGAGGCATTATGATTTCAAGGTGTGGATATTGCGATGCCCTTACCTTTGATGTCGTTCTCGTTCATTTTTGACCTCCAACACGTTCCTACACCACTAAATCACACGTTAGGCCTCGCAATGACTCTATGGCCAAATTGGTTCATAAAATGGGAAAAAATGATTTCATTTATTAACTAAAAATCTAAAAGTAATGAAAAAAATATGCAAACGATGCTATTTTGCTCGAGAATAAGCTTCTTAAGTATACCGAGAAAGCCTAATTTGCCACATCAATTTGTGGCAGATCAACACACTAATCCTGGCAAACCCCTAGTACCTAGAAATTTCTAATACAATTTTCCCTCATAAAACAAACATATAGTAAATGCTACACTCACGAACCCTTTTCCCTAGCGAACCTACTTACTTGGCGAACTCCTCTATTGGGCGAACGTACCTAGTCTAGTGTCTACACTAACTTTGGCTAAACCTCTATTGGTGAAGACTACGTTTTAGCGAATTCAACGGTTGGCAAACTCCCTATGGTTTGATGAACCCCTCCCAACTTGGCAATCCCCCACTAACAAGCTTTATGTTTTGGCGAACTCTACCTAGCATGGTTCACTTCACTTATTATTTTATTTGTTGTTCTATGCGACACCTCTCTTAGTTACTTACGACCCCACATGTTTCTTGTCTACCCATTATCAGGTCACTTAACCAATTCATAGGTGTTACAACATATTACAACATACTCTTCATGCAATCTAAGTTGTCGTTTTAATTCAACCAACATGTGATACAAAGGTGTACCTTATAATCCGAGGATCTCCTTAGTCTGCATAAGTTCGTTAGTTAACAATTTATCAAACATTCAACATGTAACATAATCACATCAATCAAGCATTCAATTAAGCAATTATAAATTCTGAAAATCCAAAATTAAACAGTCCATAATGTTCGTTTACAGCCTATCCAAATTTAATTAAAAACCTAAGTCTACATATAATCCCTTAGAACAGTCCCACATTGCCTTCCACTTTGGAGTTTGAAAACATGTTACATACTCAGAGGAATCTGCTTTACGATGGATCATCAAATTGCCACACTTTACCACTACCCCAGTAGCTAACTATCTACAAGGTACAAGCAAGGAGTATGAGCTAATTCAAGCTCAGTGAGTGCTCAAGCATACAACACATATAAACACGTCAATCATGCTAGAAGTTAGAAATGTTATAAGAATTCACATAAAATGCAATATTCATACTCATCATAGTGATATATTGGCAGTTTGTGAATGTGAAACATAACCATATTATATATATACATTGGATAAATGGATCTCCAATCACACCAAATGTCTCATAGAGTCGTACACTATATCCATGTAAGTGTAGCACGAGTGCTCACACTCTCCAAACACACCACACTATCTATGGTGAATGGATCTATGCTCGACATTCCCTTATCTCTCTAACGTTATCTCCGAGCCACAATGCCCTAACACATAGTAAAAAGTATGAGTATGGCATGCCAATGATATACAACGATTTCAAGTGTTCATAATTCCAACATATCATTTTTATCACATTCACAATACATAATATAATAGGGCTTGTAGTACAATAGAGCCCACACATAACAATTCACAATGTATAGCTCGCATATTACATAGGTTCGCACATAACCGTGGGTTCACATGTCACATATGGCTCGCATAATATAGGCTTCACATGTCACATAGGATTCGCATAACATAGGGTTCACATAGGGCTTCGCATGTCACATAGGGTTTGCATAGCATATAGGGCTCGCTTATATTTAGGTTTGCACATTTTAAGAGTTCGCACATAATATTACATATCAGGGTTCGCACATCATATATAAACATATCAGGGCTCGCATATCATATAGGTTTGGACAAGTAAAATGGCCTCACTTAATAACAACATTAGAGTTCGCACAATATTTTAACAGGGTTCGCATGCCTTACCTAGACTCCTTTTAGCATGTGAACTAGTGTTTAAGTGTGATATGCAAAAACACTCACCTATTGACTCACTAATATTGTCGAACCTACACCACATTTTGCTTGCCCTTCTTTTTGCTCGATGAAGCTCCACCAAGATCTTCAGCTTTGCACACTCACAAACATGTACATGTTACTTTCATTCTTAAGCAAATAGTCTTCCTAGAACATATCAGTTCCTCACACTCACAAAATCTGGCGAGCTCACCTCGTGCAATCACTAAACTGCTTAATTACCTTGTTTTAGTTCGATTAAATCCTTAATTTTTACTTCCTAACATCAAATCTAATTCTTAATTGGTGATCTAGGCCATAAATTTTATTCAATTTTTCAAATGCATATTTTTCGAAAACTCACATTCGTTTTCAATCTAAAAGAATAAAACCATTTGATTCATGAAAATTCTGTAAATATTTGCTAAATCTCTTAATTATACCACAATAAGTTAAAAATAATCTTGAAACCATCTCTTAGCTTTCTATTAGAGATCCACTATTTTAAGCAAAATCAAGTTTTAAAACCATGGATCTTAGGTTTTCTTGATTAGATATATACAAACTCAATTGAAATCACATAATAAATGTTTAATACATAAGAAATCGAATTTTTACCTTTAATTCAAAAATCTCCACTAATTTGGAATAATTTAATAAAAAAACTAGCTAAGTAATAATAGAAAATTGAAGGAGAAAGAGTGATTTTTTTTTTAAAATTGAAGAAGAGAAATGTGTTTGGTTGCTAGGAAAATCAAAAGGATGAAGGGAATTTTGAGAGAAAACTCTTAATTTTAGATTCTAACAAATTTTTTAAATGAATGAAAGTGTTGAGGGGAGGGACGGTGGGTGGTATTATATAGCCAACCAAAATTTAAAATTTGAGCTATTTACCCCCAAGCCCCTTCCTGTTTTCTCCCTTGTTCTAATAACTTTAATTAAAACTCTTTTATTCACACATTTGACTTCTAATTTAAAACCATTTTAATTTAATCCTAACTAATCTATTTTTATTAACCCAATTATTATTATTAACTAACTAACTAACTAACTAACTAATTATTTTATTTTATTTTAATTTCTACGACACTATCCTGATCTCTCTCGAGCCCATGTTTTAATTACCTGATTCTACTAACTCAATTTTCAAGGTGTGACATGTAAAACCAAGAAGACTGAAATCTTCAGGGATGCTTGTCACCGGAAAGTGGGTACTGAGAAAAACGTATTTGATATGACCCCATTTCTAAATATGCTCAAATGACTTTATCTTGCTGATTAACAGGATATTCCTATATTTGAGGACGTTATCCTGAATCCCGCTCTAGATTATTAATATCAAAAGAAATATTTGGATGATCTTCACTTTCAAGTCTTGGAAATTTAGAAGTATTAACTTTGATAGTTGGAGAATATTCATTGATCACTGGTCGACTAGAATCACAAGTATCACTACTTTTCCTCTTAAAAAGTATAAATTGTTTTTACCTTGTTCATTTTTTACAATCGATCTGAAATTTAATAGTATAAAACTATAAAGAATTAAAATGACTGTAACATCCTGCAACAATGAGAATTCTAGAAAATGAGAAGACTTTTTTGAAAATAGGTGAAACAAGGCATACCAAGCCGCAGAAAATGTAAAGACTCTATGGCATGCCAATTGTATCAGATTTAGTCTAACTTTGTGTAACGGGGTAAAAACCAAATTCTGTAATTCGTTTCATTTCCATTTTCATATCATTCTCATTTTCATTTTCATTTTCATTTTCATATCATTCTCATTTTCATTTTCATTTTCATTTCAATTTCAATTTCAATTTCAATTTCAATTTCATTTCAATTTCATTTTATATTCAAATCATAAATCGTATAATATAAATTTTTACTTTTAACCAAACACTCATGCTTGTGCTTGTTCACCATTCAAATCATAATATTCAAATTCAACTTAAAATCAAGAATTTACTAATTTTATAATTGAAATAATAGTTTTCAATTTGAAACATAATCTTTTAAATACTAATTTAACCATTCAAAATTCATAAAAATAAAATTAATATAGCTAGATATAGTAAATCAACTACTAATGAGAAGTTTGAATATACATGATTTATCAAGTTGACAACTTAAGTTTCCTAATTTGAATTTCACATAACTTTCGACTCGGTTAACTATTTTTTATTGCATTTCACCATAATACTCACTGCTTCATAAGCTATCATTTGACATAATTTAAACAAAGTGACCAAGGTTTTCTTCCTCCCATTCAGTTTGGTCGAAACTTACTACAACATTATCTAGCTTTTAACAAAGTTAGAAACCCTCTCCTAATCAATTTTCATCAAAAAACATATTCATTTCACTTAAGTTTTCCAAGCTTCCATCAATATCATTTAATGACAACTTTTAATACACTTGATAAAATAAAAAATTACTGGTACATATATGTAAAACAAGATTCAAAGATTCAAAATCTATGAAAAATTGAAGAACAACATACCTTATACTTAAAATTTGGAGGAAAATGATGAATAATTTTTCTTCTTTTCTTGCTAGGTACGAATATGAAGAAGAAAGATGATAAAAATATTTTCATCTTTTCTTTTCTTTTTATATATATTATTATATTACTTATAAAATATTATTATTTTAAGTAAAATATTAAATAAATATTATTTTATTATTTAACAAAATATCATTCCAAAGTTATCATGAATAATTTGGCTTCTTCAAGAAGATTTTTCTTTGTTTTTATCAATAATTTTTTAATATTATTTTTAATACTATAAAAATATTGGAGGGGCCTACTTATTTTTTTGGGAGGGCCATTGTATATATACAAAGGGAGAAATTACAAAAATCTTAAACCTTAAGGCGCCTACTTTTATTTTTGGGAGGGACATACTATATATACAAAGGGGAAATTGAAAAAAATTTAGACTTTGGGGGGTCATGACCCACATGGGCTTCTTAGTGGCTTTGCTTGTAACATTTCCAACCCGGATGAGAATATCAAACCCGAATCCAGCGTGCCATGTTAGCTACCGAAGTGACTATCTGTTAGCTCCCAACCTAACCTCCACCACACCACTTATACATAGCACGCAAACATAGTGTCAACCTTTAACAAGCGATGGAAAACACATTTACACAAAACACAAGGGTTCTTATGCACAAAACATCAGAGTATATAATCAAGCAAAACAGTACTTCTAAACACTTAGAAATACTTATAGGTTCGCACTACACTTAAACACCTCACAAAATACTCAAACATAGTTCACATTTCATTATCAGCATAAGAGGTCTCAAATTAGCAAGCAAACACAAGCTCGCATATTAACATAGACTCTCACAAAAACATGAGTTTGCAAGATCCAACACTTTGCATGCAGATAAATCAAACTTTAGAAACACTATGGCTCACTAAACACTTTAAAGGCTCATACTCCTTTGTTTCACCAAGTGACATGTTTTGCAAACAAAATAAATATTCATGCAAAAGATTATCACATTGAAGCAAGGTTCGCATAAAAACATGGGTTCACACACATGTAAGGGTTCGCAAAGCAAGGGTACACATGTAATTATGCTAAACATACCCAAGGTTTCACATGTAATAAAGCTAACATAATATATGTACACAAGTAAATAGAGAATGCGACACTACAAGGGTACGCTAGTAATCAACAAAGTAGATATGCATGAATAATATCGATTTATTAATTATCAATCAGAATGTGACACAGATTTAGACTGGACTAGCAACCTTACATGTATTTATAGCCCTGACTAGACTATTTTTCTATGTTGTCAATAGTTTAGCCCGGACGGGTAACCTGACACATATATATTTCTATATACGATTAGCTCGGACGAGCATCATATGTTACCCATACATGTGTATTGACTTCTTTTACAAAGTTCCATCGTAAAATCAAAAGATATACAATGTGAAATTGTATCGTTAATGTGGATGAAATATGAACTCTGAATATTCGTATATTCGTTATTTATTGACCGGGAATTGTTGAACTATGTCATGATATGAATAAATATGACAAGGATATATGATGCAATTTTAATGGATGAAAGTAATGCAAAGTGATAAATTGGAAAATGGATTCATGATGAATTTTGAGTTAAACTTGGTACTTTACCATTTGAAATTATATATGCAGTTTGGACTAAATCTCATATGGTTCATGTTTTTAATACTATGATAGGTGAATTTGTTTCATATTGATTCATGTAATTATTGAATGGTTAAGGTAAGATATTTGTTTATATTGTATGAGCTTACTAAGTATTTTATATACTTACTCGAGTTACTACTTTTTTGTAGATTTTGTATGTCCGAAACTTGTTAATCGGATCAATGAGAAGCTCACACCTACCGTCACTTGATTCGGTAGACTTTTGAAATTGGAAAGTTGGTTACTTCTGGCATGTATATAGGATGTTTACTTTGCAAGTATTGATTCTGTTTTGGTACCTTGGTTGTAGATGTACTTATATGTAAATTTGATGTATGTAATGCCTAATGCATATTTAGTATTTTGGTAATGTGTTGTTTTAAGTCAAGTTGAATGGAACTTTAGGTTTTTATGTGATAACAAGTTTTGGTATGAATATTGCTATTTTTTTATACTAGAATGAATGAGTTGAATGATTTGGATGGTTGTTGTTTTATGTTTGTAATGTGGTGCCATTAAGGGCATATTGGTTAAGCTTAGATTAAATGTTTAATTAGCATGTTTAATGAGTTTTGAGTTGGTATAAATAGATGTAAATGGTATAGCTTGAATTCTGAGAAAAGGTGTTTGTCATTGCTTGAGTTTAATGATGTTTTAGGTACACATGGCTTGTGACACGGTCTACCACACGGTCGTGTGCCCCACATTGTTGGTAACATGCCTGTGTGCTCTATTTAAGATTTAAAATTTTAGGTCCACATGGCATTAGTTAGTGACATGGTCTAGAGACACAGCCGCATGTCTCCTTTTACACAGTCTGAGCTCTACCATACAATTGAGTCACACGGTCATTTCCCTGCACCATATGATCCCTACATTGTCACACAGCCTGGCCACATGGTCGTGTGACCCCTGTTTTCGTGATTTGCCGATAGTTTGACAAAGTTTTATTTTAATCCAGAATCATTCCCAGTTTGTTTTAAATGTTTTTAAGTTCGATTTAGTTCCCGATAAGATTGAATAACATGGAAATGGTTTTAATTTATTATGAACTGATCCCCTTTCTACTTTATTTGAGTGGTTGATAACCCATGTTTTGCATTTTACCTGTTATTTTGTAAAACTTTTAGATTAGTCCCGATTTAGTTTTGAACTTGTTCAAAGGTTTTCGTAAGCCTAACTAAGACTCGATTTTGATTGTAATGCATTTTGAACATGGAATTAACTTATTTTTATTTATTATTGAATAATAATGAATAAATTTCTTGCGAATGTTTTGATTTTCTATTGTAGCATCCTATAGCTCGGGTTTATCAACTGGATCGAGTTTAGGATGTTACACTATGTGTATTTCCTGAAATTTCCTCGAGTACTTCTTTACTTTGAGGTTTGATCATGTAACTTTCCTCAAGAAAAGTAGCATTAGTTGACACCATCATAGTTTGCTCTTTTAGATTATAAAAAAAACCACCCTTTGTTCTTTTTGGATATCCCACAAACATGTACATTTTATCCTCGAACCCAACTTCCTCTCATCTTCATCCAATACGTGGGTCAGGTATCCCCAAAGCCTTAAATGATTTAGACTTCGCTTCTTGTTATGTCACAATTCGTATGGAGTTTTAGATGCTATCTTAGTTGGTACATCATTCAGAATATAGCAAGTCATTTGCAATGCATATCCCCAAAAGGATATTGGCAACTTAGAATAACTTAACATCGAACGAACCATGTCTAACAACGTTCGATTTCTCCTCTCTACCACACCATTCTATTGTGGAGTGCCCGATGCGGTTAACTAGGATAGAATCTTATTATCTATGAGATATACTAAAAACTCGTCTGATAAATATTCCCCACCTCGGGCAAAACAAAATGCCTTTAAGGGTAAACCTAGTTGTTTCTCTAGTTCTACACAAAACTCTTTGAATTTATCAAAGGTTTCACTCTTGCAGTGCATTAAGTAAACATACCCATATTTGGAATAATTATCAATAAAGGTTACATAATACTTGTAACCTCCTCTTGCACTGACATTCATGGGGCTACATACTTTAGTGTGTACAAGTTCTAATGGTTTCACGACCCTCGTTCCTTTTGATTTAAAAGATCAATTAGTCATCTTACCTTTCAATCAAGATTCACATTGTGGAAGATCAACTTATTTAAGCGAACTTAATGTGTCATCTTTCACAAGCCTAGTGATTATTTCTTGGTTAATATGACCAAGTCTAAAAATGCCAAAGGTACGACTCATTAGAGTAGAGAAGTTTTTAGTCATTTATTCAAAATTTTAGTTTCAAGTAATGTGAACATTTTTGGTTTGATAAAATAGAGATTATTTGACATTAATCCATTATGCATAAGTTTAAGATCTCTAAATATTGCAAGACTATTATTAAAAGTCATGGTCAAACCATCTTATCTCTAAGATTATCAAAATAAATATGTACATATCCTATTGCCATAGTTGTCCCATTTTTGGTTCGCAATGATAAACTCCTATCTCTAAGATCCTTCGTTTCCTCCAACCCCTGTACAGAAACACACACATTATTAGTGGCTCTAGAATCAATTACCTAGTGGTCTATTAAATCTTCCACTAAACAAGCTTCTATCATAAACTGTTCCATACCTTCTTTGCCTTTGCCTTTTGTGGCGAGGTAATCCTTCTACTTTTTGTTGTTCACCTTGAAGGGTCATTTCTTACTATAGAAGAAACACTTAAACTTAAATAAGTCTTTAGGCTTCTTGTTTCTCTTCCTTTCCACTTAAGGTGGCTTAAAGGACTTAGCCTCGTTTCTCTTAAGGTGTTTGTCGTTCCCTTTAGAGGAAGAAGCAACAACTACGTTAGCTTTTTTCTTTGGACCGACTAACTGGCATTCAACATCAAATCATTGAATTATAATTCCTTCATGAGTTGTGTAAGTTTCATATTTTTTCTCGAGGTTATATGCGACCCGAAAGCCTGCAAAATCCTTTAACAAGCTTTCAAATACCATCTCAATTTGCATGTTCTAGTTTAGATTGGCCTTATTGTCCACGACCACGACAAAATATCCCATAAGAGTGATCATATGGTTTTTGACTGGACTGCCAAACTTTTGCTATGCATTTATCAAACTAGTTATAATCGAATGTCGAGCCAAGACAGCTTAACCTCCGAACATGTCTTTTAGTTTGTCTAGAATCACTTTGGCAATCTTACAACTCTCCAGTTGCTTATAAAGGGCACTAGTCACGGTTGCCAACATATAGCAACAAGTTATCTCATCAAACTCCTCCAAATATTTTCTAGCCTCAACTTAAGTGGCTGGAGGGAATTTATTATTAAGGATTGTTTTTAGTTTCTCATAGCTTAGGACAATCATCAAATCCCTTTTCCATTTCTTATAGTTATTTTCATTTAGTTTCTTTTTAGTGAGTTTATTTAATAATAGAGTAGGTGTCATTTTCAAACTGACAATAAAATATTCATTCATAAATATATTTGTATTAAAAATATATTTGAAAATATTTTGCAACTTACGATATGCATTAAGATGATAAATACATTAAACCTTGAAAATATTTGTAAGCAGTTGCAACGATAATTCTTACACCCATTGAATGAAGTCACCTTGGGGCAATCTTAACCAACTACTAAGAACATGTCTAATTAGTACAGGAACCTAAGTCCTTAGGCATTCAAACGTACTAATAATCGTTTAACCTTTGACCATCATTCTAACTTAGACATTGCTTCTTAGGAAATTACTTAATTAGAATATCTTGAGTGTATAACCATCAACTCAACACCCGTCACATCATGTTCCACAAATGAGTCATCTTGCATGATAATACCTACAACAAGGCTAATCAAATATCATACGATTACAAGATAATTCTTCTTATTTTCATGAAATCT
Source organism: Gossypium raimondii (assembly GCF_025698545.1). NCBI lineage: Eukaryota > Viridiplantae > Streptophyta > Magnoliopsida > Malvales > Malvaceae > Gossypium > Gossypium raimondii. Next base: position 20,596,455 of record NC_068567.1, on the reverse strand, counting down.
CCTTAGAGAGGTCCACATGACAATACTACCTTGGGGTAGTTAAATTGCCATGTCATCACAAAAAAATCATTGATGGAGGCCGTAGGTCCTGTTTAGGGACCTCCTCCCACTCAATCTTTTAAAAACATTCAAGGTTTTTAACGTCTGGTTTCAATCGTAAATGATCAATATATGCATAAAAGTACATGTGACATTCTTTCCTTAAACTATATTGTAACACCCCAAACCTGGTGGAACGACGAAAATGTACAAGTGTACACAATCGCAACAAGTAATAAAGTGACAAGTAAATGTCGAGTTATCGTACCCACAAGGACTGTAAAAAGAATATTTATGAAATTAATGTTAAAACACTTTGGTGATAGAAAATATTTTGGTTTAAAGATGATTAAAAACTAAGGGTTAAAAACTAAGTAAAAAAAGAAATTTAAAAATAAAAAGGTTCTAATGCACGATTTCAAATAAGGTTTAATCAAGAATTACATTCCTTTAACTTAGAATTATTAAACTTATGTTTATACTGCTACGAACGAATTCACGGCTACTCGTTAATTTGCTAACTATTGCTCATACATACTTATTAAATTAATCAATCTCTTGAACATTTTTAAATTTCAATCCAAGTGATTAATTAATCTTCACAAGCATATAAAAGATCAACTGAGGTAACAGAGTATTTCTACCTTGAAACAGTTTAATCACAAGAATCTTGCAAGTTATGCAAGACATATGTATCGCCAAATACAATGCTAAACTAACTTCTGCTACCTTAGAAGAATAAACATGCACTGATTAAGTATTGTGTCGATTAATTACAATTTCAATACGATTTAATAATTAATTCATTAGTTATCTAACAATTAATATTGCAAGAACAACTTAGGCATGATTTTACTTAATCAAGCATCTTACCGAGGCCTATAACAGGACAAACACAATTTTAATAATTCAAGCAGGCAAAATATAATCAACCCAACACTTATTAAATTCAAGTTAGATTGATTAAAATAACCATTTCAATAGCATAAATATTTATAAACATGTTTGTCAAAACAACAACGAAATTTAAAGAGATAGGGAAAAAGAAGCAAATCTGGTGTTTCTCCGTGGCTTGACTACTTTCTCTGTTCTTCGTTCTCCGTTGTCCTTGGCTATCAAGGTGGCTTATGAACACTTTAATTTCTCCTCAACAATGGCTGATGAGGACCTCTTTCCCAAGAGAAGAAATCGACACTTGAACAAAAGAGAAAATGGGAAGGAAAAGTTGAGAGAAAGTGAGAGAAGAGAAGAGAGAATAAGAGTGTGAGGGATGATTTGAATGGGCAGCAAAGGGGGTTTATATAGCTTAGGATGGCTGCTAAAAATAGAAAATTTCAGCAGCCAAAGAGCCCCCTCATGGCCGGCCATCCTACATGGCAAAGTTGAGACTTTCAACTTTGCTAAAATTAGCCTGGGGCAAATCCGTAAAGCGTTAATTTAATGTGAGGTTTGAATGCAATTTGGTAGTCTTACAAGGGCTTTTTTGCAACTCATTTAATCAGCTAAAAATGCTGATTTGGGTCAGCATTTGAACGGTTATGGGCTGCCCAATTGGTGGCTGGTTCGGTTCGCTCAATTTGGTTCAACTGGTGCGGTTCAACTAGGCCCTTTTTCCATAATTAATTAAAATTAATTTATTAAGCCAAAATTAAATTGGGAATAAATTAAAATTAATTATATTATGGATTAATACACATATTTGGACCGTCTTAGGCTGGAAATTATTTTTCCTTGTTACTTCAAATTGCTTCTCGGTTTTGTTCTTCTAACGGTGTCTGCTGGGTCAATTTTCGCCCTTTGTACGAATCTGTCAAAAATAATCAAAATTCACTAAAAATAATTGTAAATTTGACTAAAAATGAACATGTTCAAATTTTTAATACAATTCAATTATTTTATAAAAATTAATTATTTTATGACAAAAAACTCTATCGAAAATGCATGATTTCAAGTAAAATTAGGTATGAAAAAGTATATAAATCTTTGTGTTTCCACCTAGCCGAGACGTTATGGCCGAATCTGAGAAGTCACATTAAAATTGTTTGAAAACATTTATTTTTTAAAGTAACTAGATTTCGATTATTTTTGCAAAACTCAAAAACTTTTCAAATATTGATTAATTAATTTTTTGAAAACAATTATTTAAAACGATAATATTTTTAAAGTTTATTATAATGCCAAAGAATCTCGTCATAAATCATTTAAATAAAAGCTTTATAATATTCTTAATTATTATTATTTATTTTTAAAAATGATTTTGATAAAAATCTTTCATAGTGGTCATTTGAAAAATATTTAGAAAAACCACAAAGTTATAGGCTTGTTTAAAATCAAGTAAAATCCAAAATTATTTAAAAGATCTAAAATATTTGTAAATTTATCATGCATGCATGCATAGCAGTTTAAAATATTAAAATAAAGAAACAACCGAATTAAACAGTCCAAAGTCCAAAATAACATCCAAAAATAGTTTAATAACCCATCATTAAAAATATTCATCCGAGAGGCTCCTCCGAGTGTCAAGTCCAAGCCCTAAGTCTGTGTATTACCTGAAAGGTTCAGAACTAATGGGGTGAGCGTTTAAAGGCCAGCGTGGGTCTTATATCAAGTTAAATAACAATAAGTTCAATAAAAAATAAACACATATTCATCATATAACATAATCGAATTTGATGTACATGATCATGACAGTGTAATTTTTGTAAAACAATTATGCAAGTTTTTATAAAGCATCCGACCCATCACCACTACACTCCAAAAAGAGTTCACCAAAAGTCATCCATCCAAACACTCCAATGTGGACGAAGCCACCAATATTTGCATTCAAGCTACCATGTATGTTGTGGACAAAGCCATCATGCAAGTCGTGGACGAAGCCACCAATTCTTCCTCCTTACCATATCCCACCCGATGCATGTGATATGGTCGTATATAAACATTTTACTCATTTCAAGATTTCATTTGTCATAATAAGCATGTTGAACATGCAAATCGGATAATATCATATAGGGCATGTTTAACATGCAATCAAATCTCGATTTCAATATCGGTGGCATGATTTAAATATTATGCCTATCATATAACGTTATCATATCACATGTCATGAGAAATAGGAATATACACAGTTTCAGAACATTCACCAAATCACATCAAATAACACATGCGATCATTAAACGATCAGTTTGAGATACTTACTTGAGAATCACCTTTTTTATGGGTTTAACATCCCTTTTTTGAATACTTTGTGTATTCTCAAAATTTGATATTACAAAGATTTTTAACATGGTTTTGATTATAAATAATTATATTTTTTTTCTAGTAAGTTAACCCACACCTGATTGTAGATCCAATACAAATCTCCACCCTAAGAACGCCCACACTTGGATGTACTCGATAAGTTAGCCATATAAAGTCAATTGTAATGTGATCTCATTCCCAACGTTAGAATCTCTCCGGGTTGGTACCGATCAGCCCTTCAAAAAAAATAGTATATGATATGTTAACATTTGAAGGAAACCAATATACCATGGCCTCTAAATAAATTCAACCTCTAGAAAAAGGAGAGAGGAATGAGTGGTTTTTCATACCATTATCATACTCATCTAACACGTCATGAATGTGATCTAATTTCGGCGATAACTTCAATTGATATGCCACTGGTCCAACCCTCTTATGAATGCGATAAGGTCATACAAAATCTCAATACCTTCTTCCACGGTGATACATTAAGGAATACTCGATCACCAACACTGAATTCTATATCCCTCCTTTTTAAATTAGAATAAGATTTATGACAATCTGATGATGCTCTCAACTGATCCTTAATCAGTTTCACAATACTCTCAGTCTTCTGAACTAAATCCGAGCCCAAGACTTTCTTTTCCCCTAATTCGGTCCAACAAAATAGAGTTCAACATTTGCGACCATAAAGAGATTCATTGGGAGCCATCTAAATGCTCGACTTTATTATTGTACGCAAATTCAGTAAGTAGTAAATGTTCCTCCCAACTGCCTAGAAAATCAATTAAACAACTCATCAGCATATCTCCAAGGATTTGTATAACCCTTTCAGACTGCCTATCAGATTATGGATGAAAAGTCGTACTAAAGTTCAATTATGTGCCAAGAGCCTCATGCAACTTCTTCCAAAATTGGTACATGAAACGAATATCCAGATCAGAGATGATCGATACCGGTACCCCATGAAGACTCACAATTTTAAAAATATACAGTTTGGCAAACTTTAGTTATGAATAATCTGTGTGAACCGGCAAAAAATGAGCTAATTTTGTTAGTCTATCCATAATTACCTAGACTGAATCTTTCTTAGAATGCGTCAAAGGTATCCTACTAACAAAGTCCATTGTCACTCGTCCCAACTTTCACTGAGGAATCTGAATAGGCTATAGTAAACCAGAAGGAACTTGGTGCTTAACTTTAACTTGCTGACACGTTAAACATTTAACCACGAACTTGGTCACATCTCACTTTAGTCCCAGCCACCAATACTGTTCCCAAAGATCTTGATACATTTTATTTCTTCTAGGATGCATAGTGTCACACCCCAAACCTGACTGAGACGGGCTGGCCCGAATTTGAAGCATTACATTAGTCACCTAAGTGTCCCTCCGGCTAATGACCACCCAAGACACATCCTCACCTTAGAACACCTCAATCTTATCTAATTATTAGTTATTTATTAATGCGAAAGCAAACAATGAGCCAATTTTAAACTTTTCTTAGGTAATTTAATCTAAGGGCATTTTTTATCATTTTACCACCTATGGTAAAACTAACCTGATTTTAGATCTAAGTGTTTACAAACCTTTTTTAGTCATATTATACAAGCCCAAAAATTTTTGACTTAATTTGAGTTTGTTTACTATGTCTAATTCAAGTTTTATTACTAGGGACTAAATTGTAACAAATGCAAACTATCAATACCTATTCCAAATTATAAATTAAGTGCGTTCCTATCGAATTTTATCCATTACGAGACTAATCCTGAAATTTTACCAAGTTTCCTTATCATCTAAGGCTCTAATTAGACTAATCAATTTTCAGGATGTAACCTAAACAAATTAGAATACCAATTTAAAAAGACAAAAATTGAAACCCCCAAAACCCACACGGTCCTGTCCCCCAAACCATGTGTCATTAAACGATTGTGTTCACATTATGGAAAACTTGAAGGCTGATCGTACACTCCCGTGTGTGATAGCTCTAGTATCCACACGCCCGTGTCACTTACCCACACGCCCGTATGTAACCCCTCACACGCCCGTGTGAAAACCACTGCACCTATTTTTGCTAAACAATCATTTTAAAACCTGATTTTGCATATTTTAATGGCCAATTAAACCCGATTTAACTACGATTAATGAACATACATACACCTTCAATTGAATTTATTGACATCAATTAAGCCTCAATTATAAAGAATTAGACAATCAATTTTATGCATAACAAACATCGAATAAATCAAACAAGTGGCGTACCTTAGCCGCTAGTAAGCCACTCCACAGAAGCTTTATTTAAACAATCGTTAGTATAAATTTCATGTCTCACATACTGTGTTATCAAGTAACAATACACCGTATATCATTCAGTAATTAAACGCAAACATGCCTCAAAATTATTATAAAACCATCCAAAATAAAATGTCTAATGTCCAAAGTCCAAATACAACCAAAAATTAAACTAATTCTCGGAAGTTCCACAATGCCCGATTACAATATCTAAAACGTGTAATAAAGTCTCTACCAAGCCTAATCTCTTGGAACTCTCTTGCTTGGCTCCTCAGCTCCTCAAGCTCGACGACTAGCTGCTCAAATTGTGAAGGTGTGTGATTTAAAAAGCTCAGTGAATGTAATAAAAATGACAAGTAAATCTACACCCAAATCATGCTTAAATCATATTCAATCAATCACCAATTATCAGCCATAATAATGAAACATGTCAATTTAGTTTCCATATGCATTATCAATATCAAGAATAAATTATTCATGGCTTTCAATCATCAAATGATATAGCAACAATCATACATAAATATATTGGCATACACTTCTCATGGCTTAATTGGGTGATCATACATAGGATAAACAGATCTTCGAACTCCCACAAATTATCAAATACAGTCCACCGAGTTGAGCGGGTCGAAGCACATGCTCCCTTATAGGGCCTCAAATAACCCATTGAGTGGAGACTCATGCTTAACACTCCCTTATCTAGTCCAAACAAATTAGTCCACCTAGAGCCATATGCTCACAATGTCACAAATAAATGTGAGTACACACAAATCCTATAGCATGCCAACTATATCCAATGGATCCACCATGCATGTTGTTAATATATTCAGTCAAACATAGCATATAAACCAATCATTATTGTGCTTAATTTAATGTGGCAAAATGCATATGTGTAACATAGCCATTTAACATCTAATTAAATCAAGAATTTCATTTGCCATTTTCCAATATTCAATTACCAATTGTAACACCAACATACCATGATAAAAAACTCTAGTAAACATGTTTTAATCATCCTTATAATTAACCTAATTAAATAGCACAGCACCACCCAAAAGCTTACTTACCATTATTCAATAAAAATTCAATTCTTGTACATTTAATACCAATCTTGCAAAAATCGGTCATTCAACCATAATTAATCAATTGAAATAACCAATTAAGCTACTAATTAAACATAAATGATGGTCAATTTACCAAATCGCCCTTAGAAACACTCACCACTCAATTTTATTCTACCACAACAAGAGATCAACCAAGCAAATCCAAGCTTCAATTCCGGCTATCTCGATCTTCTTCAAGACTCGATGTTTCCAATACTATAATAAACACTTACAATTATCAATACTAGACCAAATACACTTATACTAAGCATCAATTTCATCTTTAAATTAATTTCAGAAAATTTCAGAAAATTGGTTCATGAAGATGATGAAATTTGAATTTCTTTAAATTACCTCACAAATCATGTTTAATCTTGATAAATAAGATCAAAAACCTTTTAATAAATCCATTTTGAGTTGGAACATCCATTGATTTGTGGATTTTCTCTCAAAATTTAAGATCTACCATTAAAGAACCATGTGTTTTGGAAGAAGATGACATTGATAAAAATCCTTTAATTGAATCTTAAATCAAGTAAAAATGCTTCTAATAATCATAAAAACAAGTTTAGGATTGAATATTACCTTTGATTCGCTCTAAATTCGTTGATTGAAAATCTTGATTCAAGAAACTTGAGAAATTTCAGAATATTTTTGGCTACTTTTGAGAATAATTTCGGGTGAATTGAGAGAGTATTCTGAGAAAAAAATTGGTTGGATCTATTCTCTTACGATAGATGTTTAAAATCATGCAAAAAAAATGATTCTCTTACGATAGATCTTTAAAACCATGCAAAGAAAATAAATTTTAAATATATCTAATTTGATGTAAAATGTGTAAAAAGTGAGCTAGATACATTAGTTTTTAAAGCTGAAACCATCCATCAGAAATTTAAAAATTGGAGAATTTGCCTAATGACCACTCCCACATTTCTCTTACTTTACCATTTAATCATTTCCCTCTAAAATTCTGAATTTTAAGGTTTATTTGTCATAAAAATACTCTAAATTTTCCCTTATTTTTCAATTAATTCCTATTTAATTAATATTAAAATTTTACTCAAATTTTACCAACGAAACCATCTCATTCCAAATTTTAAGGTTTATTTTCTATATAAATACTCTTATGGTTGCACCACAAAACTTTTACCAATAAAACCGTCTTCCTCGTACGAAAGATCAGATCTAGGATTGCAACTGGTTCCTCCGCGTACGAAAGATCAGATCGGTCTGTACTTTCTTAACATGGAGGCATGGAAGACATCATGAATACGCTCTAGCTCAGGCGGCAACAACAAACGATAGGCAACCGGTCCAATCCGTTCGACAACTTTATAAGGGCCAATGAACCTTAGACTGAGCTTACCTTTCCGCCCGAACCTCATAACTTTCTTCAACGGCGAAACCTTCAGAAATACATGATCATCAACATGATACTCGTTGCCTTGACGTCTCAGGCCAGCATAAGACTTTTCTCAATCAAAAGCGGCCTTCAACCACTCGCAAAAAAGTCTCGCCTTATCCTCAATCTCTCAAACCAACTCCGTAGCCAAGTTCCTCTTCTCTTCCATATCGAACCAACATAGAGGAGTCTTACACCTCCGACCATACAAAGCCTCAAACGGTGTCATCTGAGTACTCTTTTGATAGCTATTATTATAAGCAAACTCGGCTAACGGTAAGTTACGTTCCCAGTTACCTCCGAAGCTGATAATGCAACTACGAAGCATGTCCTTAAGAATCTGGATCACCCTCGTTGACTGACCATTGGACTGCGGATGATAAGCTGAACTGAAATGAAGCTTCGAACCCAAATCCTCATGCAACACTTTTTAGAATCTCGAAGTAAACCGCAGATCTCGGTCTGATATGATTGAAACAGGAACTCCATGAAAACTTCGTAAATTTTTCCACGATCACCGAGATCGAGTCTTTACGTGTTGGAATTAAAGGAAAACCCAAAATGAAGTCCATCGTAATCCACTCCTATTTCCACTCCAGAATCTGAATAAACTGAAGAAAACCCGATGGACACTGATGTTCAGCTTTCATCCTCTGACAAACCAAACATCTCGCAACAAAGTCGGCAACATCCTTCTTCAACCCAGGTCACCAATACAAAACTCTAAGATCTTTATACATCTTATTCCTACCAGGATGCATAGTAAAGTACTACTATGAGCCTCGGTAAGAATCGAGTGTCTCATATCCTCGTCTCTTGGAACACACAAGTGACCTAGGAAACATAAAACACCATCAGAGTTGAGATCAAAATATCCTTGAACACTTGACTCAACCTGAAAAATCTGATGAGCCAAACTCTCATCAAAAGGCTGACATTCACGAATTTGCTGTGAAAGAACCAGCCTCACCTGAAGTTCACCCCACAGACTCCCATCCTCAGAGACAGACAACCTCACAAACATAACCCTCAAATAAACTAGAGACTTACGACTTAGAGCATCTGTAACTACATTCGCCTTCCCCAGATATTACTCGATCACACAATCATTATCTTTTAGCAACTCGATCCAGCACCTCTATCTCAATTTTAACTTCTTCTAGGTTAGGAGATACTTAAGACTCTTGTGATCAGTGTATATCACACACCTCTCACTGTATAGGCAGTGACACCAAATCTTGAGCGCGAAGACTATGGCAGCTAACTCTAGATCGTGAGTCAGATAGTTACACTCATGTGGCCTCAACTACCTCAACGCATAGGCAACTACCCTACCCTCCTGCATTAGCACACAACCTAATCCCGTATAAGAATCATCATTGCAGACCACATACTCCTTACTGAATATCGGCTGTGTCAACATAGGTGCTTCTGTCAAAACTGATGTTAACTTCTCAAAGCACTTCTACCTCTCATCAATCCACTCAAAGATAATGTTCTTCTGTAACAACTTTGTCATAGGAGCATTAATGCTCGAAAACCCCTCGATAAGGCGACAATAATAACTAGTTAACCCTAAGAAACTTCTATCTTTAGAAACAATCCTCAGTGGCTTCTAATCCAAAATCGCCTCAACCTTCTTTGAATCAACCTGAATACCCTCAATTGAAATGACATGGCCCACAAAAACCCCCTCACGAAGCCAAAACTTACACTTGCTTAGCTTTGCATAGAACTGCTTCTCTAGAAAAACTTGCAGAACAACACTCAAGAACTCATCGTGCTCATCTTCTGATCGAGAATTCACCAATATATCATCTATGAAAAGCACTACGAACCAATCTAGGTAGGAATGGAATACTCAATTCTTTATGTCCATAAATGAGGTATGTGCATTAATCAACCCAAATGGCATGACAAGAAACTCGTAATGACCATACCGAGTCTTGAAAGCAGTTTTCATCACATCCGAATCCTTAACCCTCGATTGATAATACCCAGACCTTAGATCAATCTTCAAGAAAACTGAAGCTCCTCAAAACTCGTCAAATAGATCATCAATCCTCGGTAGCGAATCATTATTCTTGATGGTCAACTTATTTAGCTGGAGATAATCGATGCACGGCCTTAAAGTCTCATCCTTTTTCACAAACAACACCGGTGCTCCCCACGGAGATACACTCGGACGAATGAACCCACGATCCAAAGGTACACAGTATGTCCTACGGTAACATAGAATTCCCATTGAATTAAACTCAAAGTCTGTAGTTTTACCTTCTTCAATCTGCTTGATATGTGGCATGAGAGACAAATTTAAAGATGCTTCAACTTGATTTCATCCACCAAAGTAGGTCTCACTTGTAACTCTGTAAGCAGACATCCATCATTGTACAAACTTAATCAAGCAAACATCGCTCTCAATTCGGTCATCGACCTCCTACGCAACACATCAACCACAAATTTTGTCTTACCTGGATAGTACTCAATGATGCAATCATAGTCCTAGAACAACTCTATCCATCTCATTTGCCTCAAGTTTAACTCCTTTTAGGTGAGCAGATACTTAAGGCTTTTATGATCCGTATAAATAATACACTTCTCATTGTAGAGATAATGTCTCCAAATCTTAAGAGAGAAGACTACTACAGCTAACTCGAGATCATGAGTAAGGTAGTTACACTCATATGGTTTGAGTTGTCTCGAGGCATAGGCCACGACCTTTCCGTCTTGCATCAATAAACATCCAAGACTAGTGTGAGATGCATCACTATAAACCACAAAATCATTCCCAGACTCAGGCTGAATCAAAACAGGAGCATTAGTCAATACTGATTTAAGTTTCTCGAGACTAACTTGTTGCTCCTCGATCCACTTGAAAGGGGCATTCTTCCTCAACAATTTTATCAAAGAAACTGAAATCAAAGAGAATCCTTCTACAAACCTCCTATAATAACCCGTAAGGCCGAGAAAACTCAGAATCTCACTAACATTCTTAGGCTGCTCCCATTCCAAAATAGCCTCGATCTTCTTTGAATCAACACAGATACCCTCAGCTAATACCACGTGACCAAAAAACATCACTTTATGAAGCCAAAACTTGCCCTTACTCAACTTGGCGTACAACTTTTTCTCACGGAGGGTTTATAAAACCACTCTCAAATGCTCTTCATTCTCAGTTTCAGTCTTAGAATAAATCTGGATGTCATCGATGAAGACCACCACAAATTGATCCAGATAGGGTTGAAAAACTCGAGTCTTGAGGTCCATGAAAGTGGTTGGTGCGTTAGTAAGACCGAAAGGCATCACTAAGAACTTATAGTGGTCGTACCGAGTTCTAAAAGCAGTTTTAGATATATCCACTTCTCTCACCTTTAATTGATAATATCCCGACCTCAGATCAATCTTGGAGAAAATTTTGGCACCCCTAAATTTATTAAAAAAGTCATCAATCTCTAGCAACGGGTACTCTTTCTTCACTGTTAGCTTATTCAATTATCGGTAATCAATATGGAATCTTATCAATCCATCCTTCTTCTTTACAAATAGAACTGGAGCTCCTCAAGGTGGCACACTCGACTTTAAGAATCAAAGATCCAACAAATCTTGCAACTGCAACTTTAGCTCCTTAAGCTCTTTAGGTGCCATGCGGTACGGAGCTATAGACACCGGAGTTGTCCTAGGCAGAAACTCGATCCCAAAATCAACCTCGTGCTCCAGAGGTAAACCAAGCAATTCCTTCGGGAAGACATCAGGAAACTCCCTCACTATATGGATGTTCTATATGACTGACTCATCCACATTTGTATGCGGAATGTATGCCTAATAAGCATCGCATCCCTTACGAACCAACCTTTCGACCACTAAAGTAGAGATCACATTAGACAAGTAATCTTGTCGTTCCCCAATCATAACTATTTCTTTTCCTGTCGGAGTTCTCAGAGTAACCTACTTCGTATCACAATCTAAATTGACTCGATCTTCATTCAACCAATCCATACTCAAAATAAGGTCGAATTATCCAAAAGTTAGCTCCATTAATTCGGTTGAAAACAATTCTCCCTGAATTTCTAGGGGACATCTTCTATAGATTTTATTTACAAATATAGACTGCCCTAGGAGACTAAGTACACCTATATCACTAATAGTGTTTTCCACTACAACTCTCAGTTTATCAAACATAAAGTAGACAATATAAGAATGATCAGAACCTACATCTATCAAAGCAAAGTACTATACGAAATTAATTGTAAAGGTACCTGTGATGACATCAGCTGCATGTGGAAGAGACAATGGAGCAAAAATAGGGATCATGTTGGAGTAAATAAAGTAAGTTGACTTGAAAAGAAGGAAAAAGAATCTCCCTTAAGCAAGGAAAGTAGTGTTGGATGGCAAAAGGTTGCTAACAAGCTAAAGTTGATGAAAAAAAATTAAATAAAAACTTGAGAGTGAGGAGACTTGAACCAATGACCTTTAAGAAAATTTTAAAGCTTTTAACCATTTAACTATCCATTAGCTTATGTTTAATTTAACCAAAATTATTTAAAAAAACATGGGATGTTACATATATGGCATGCTTATCATACATATGCATGAACATACATTCATAGTCAAATAAGTATCATCATGCTGTCACATATAAACGTACAAAATTTAAATGACCCTAACCAGCCACAGTTTCCATGATTCATTCCTAGAAAAATAATAAAATTAAAAAATTCACCCCAAAGCATACTTTGGGTTTTATATTTTGCCACCACGGACTTTCGCTATGACATCGATTCATTTCGCTATCATCACCATTTTTCTGCCACCGTCGTCACCGCTACTAGGGTGTCATCGACCAATAACTGACCACTGTCATCAACCTTCATCGCCGACCCTTGCCGTCTACCATCACTGTCAGACCATCAATAATATTTTTTTGTCAGACCACTGTCGGTGTTTTTATTGGTTTGGTTGAGTCGGGTTTGCGTCGTTTCATTCAACCTGGATGTGTCTCATTTCTTCGAGTTCTGCAGAAAAATATAGGTTACATGAGTCCAATGTCTGTTTCTGCATCACATAATTTATTTTAAAATAATAAAAATAAGTCCTGCATGGAAATGATTATCAATGATCTAATTATACATATCCGAAAACTAATAACAATTACATTTAATTTCTAGGATCACAACTTTGGAAAAATTATTTTATAATACATAGTAATAAAATAATAGCATACATTCATTCACATACATCCCCCCAAACATGCATATGATTACAAGAATTTCACATCTTATCAAAATTAATCACCCATGAAGAAGAAAGAAAAATTTTGGTATTGGTTTATACTATAAACATAGCACAACCTAGCTTTGATATCAAATGTTAGAAAAAAAATCGATTCAAAAATAATTTTCTTGCACAGCGGAAAAATAAAAAATTTAGAACCGAGTCGTTTGTGATACTTATATCAATAAAATTTACCCGAAATTGCACTTGTATTTTCAGCTAGATGGAATCTTGTCATTCTTGGTTTTTAACTGAACGACCTTCTCTGTTATTCTCGTACCATGAACTATTTTGAGTATGGGCTCAAATGAATTCGAATCAAACACAAAATAAAAAAAAATATTTACTTTACTTTTAATGGGAAAGTAAATCTCTCATCAATAGAAACCGGTAGAATTGTTATTCCGAAAAATAAAATTTATACTTAGAAAATAAATTCTCACTATTTTCGGGTAGAATAATAATATCTCAAACTTGTGTATTTAGCCCTACCAGTGCCATTTATTTATAGGAAGAATAAGTGAAACCCTTATTGAATTAGTAGAAGTCTATTTCAATAGAAAAACAAAATCCTAGGTCAACCTAGAAGAGAGAGGCGACAACCCTAGTTAAATATACTAGGATTTGTCATCCTATGTATTAGCGTGAGGTGCTTTTGGGCCTCTCCCATATCAAGTCCAGTTATAAATGTTTTATAATTCAATCCAACCCAATTCATGTTTTTCTATTATTCAAAATAGATATCATAAATTAATTAAGTAGTTAATTAATTTTCCAATTAAATAATTTTCTCAACCCGATTTTAGTAACGTTAAAATCATTGCAACTTTACCATAAAAGAATGTATGAGAAAACATATTTAATATTTCTACATTCAACGGATTCACAATGACTAATTAATTTAATTCTATTTTCAAACTTCAATTAATTAATTAAACAATAATTTGAAAACCTATAAATTATTTTTTAAGTCATTTCCATTTAGTGAGAAAACCATATTCATTTTTGAATGTTTCTCATTTCTTAAACTTTACCATTTCCATCCATTATGTTCCATTGATTCAACTTGCAATTCATTTTTGGTTTCAACGAGTTACTGGAGGGACCGATTGAATATATGTGGTTAGGGCTCAAATAATTTATAATTAAGATCCAGCTTTTCACCTATAAATTATAAACTCATTTAGTCACGAATTCATTCCACTATAGGATTGTTATTGGGCTCTTCCTAATGACATACCATTATGAAAGCAACTCGATTAGTGCTTGACCAATGACCTTATCATAAGTGTTATAATAGCCCATTTTTACCCGGGCCTAACGAAATAAACCAAAAATAAATAAAAGACCACAATCCATTACAGCCCAAATTTCCTATGGCCCAATAACAGAAACCTTAGCCCAAATGGAAAACAAACTTTCAGCAAAAAAAAACCCTAGTTCTCACGCCGGCCGCCTCTCTTGCCTCCTTTGACCCAGCCAAGATACCATCGCCTTTGCTACGCCTATCGTCGGCCCTCCACTCGCGTTATATCACCTACAAGAGAGAGCCACACGCAACAGCAGAAACAAAAAAACAACAAACAAATAGCAAAACTACAAAAAATAATGATTAGAGAGTTTGTAATCAGGCTATAAAAGCCCTAATCCGTGACTTAAGTTTTTTTTTACGCACATTAGTGAATCAAAAGCAGAAACCGAAATTCAAAAGGTTGTTTTTAATTGTTTCCCTTTGTTTTTTTTATTTCATATTTATTTATTTTTTAACCCATTTTAAGGTAATCAACAAAGAAAATAAAAGGAAGAAAACTTACCTAAATCAGGCCCACAGCCTCACCGTCGGTGGTCCATCGCCATCGTCGAATTCTGGTTCAAGGGTGGGAGACTAGGCCATTTTATTTCGAACCCTCGGGTCAAGAAAGCCCAACCCTTGAATACGCCACGAAGTGGGGGCTGAAAAGGCCATCTTTTCGTCACCGGCCTTTGGCCACGACGGCGGCTCGGCAGTTCGTCAACGGTGACCATGGCTAGATACGGGTGGGGGCATTTGAGAGGGTTCTCTCTGTTTTTTTAAGAAAGGGGTTTGAAAATGAAGATTTTCTTTAAAAAAATAGCTTTTATAGCATTGGAAAACGGCCCACAGGATTCACGTGTTTTCGCGGTGATTGGGTTATTTGCCCTCGGGGTTCTTCCCCTTTTGCGCTGAGATGCAATCGGCCCTTCGGTTTCTTTCATTTTGGCCTGATGATTTAGTTCGGATTTCATTTTAATCCGCGTTGAATGCCGCGTTTTGGGATTGGAAAATATTGCGCGATTGGTCTTTCTTTCCTGGAGCGCGTCTCATTTCAGTCCCAAGCCGCATTTTTATTTTATTTACAATTTTGAACCCCCGAATTTTAGCCTGATTTTAAACTCGTCCTTAACCTGCTTAATTTATTTATTTCCTTTTTTAAAGGGAGAGTTCTTTTATTATTCTTTATTTTAAGCTTTATATATATTATTTATTATAAACTATTTTATTACATTTTCTTCTATTTATTTTTTTCACCTAATGTTTATTTTTGTTATACTATTTATTTTAAACTATTATATTATTTTTTAAAAAATTCTCATATCTTGATTTTGTTTTTTCAAATAAAAAAGGGGTTTTATATGCTATATATTCTGTCTTATTATTGTTCATTTTAGTTTTTTGAATTGTTATTATAAGATATTCATTTTAGGCTATTATTCACTTGAAATCATTTTCTATGCTACTTCGTTTAGTCTTCTTCGATTGTTGATCTTGGTACTTTGAAGTGATGCGCGACGTGTATTTATGATCATTACGTGTACTAATTTGTTTATTTGTTCCAGTATTTTTGTCATTTATTAACGAGATATTCTATCCATAAATTGTCATTCCATGTTTTATATTATCGTTTCATTTCATTTCATCATTTCTATATCGCAAACAAAACAAGTGCACCTCGTCCAAGTGTTGTACTTGTCGTTATTCAAAAAAGGAAAAATTTTAAAAATAAGGAAATATTTCGCGTTTCGGTGGTTCGAGATATCGTACCCTAACTTACGGGATTTCGGTTTTCTCGCTAAAACCGAATAGCAAAATATCTTTTTAAAATTTCAAAAGATAAATAAAGTCTCGATAAGGCAATATTTATGCGCTTTGGTGATTCAAGGAATTGTACCCTAACTTACGGGGTTTCGATCTCTTCGTTAAACCTAAATAGCAAAATATCATTTTAAATTATGACATTTGAATAAGCAAAATTTCGTGTTAGATTCGAGAAAGTTGTACCTTAACTTACAGGGTTTCGATTTTCGCAATAAATTTAAATACATGAATCTTTTCAAATTTTTTCTTTTTAAAAAAAAATCTCGAGAATTAATAAAAGATTGTATTCTAACTTACGGAATATGGTCTTTTCTAAATCCAAGATAGCTAAATATCTTTTGAATAAGTAAACTTTTGGCATCCATTCGTGCATCGGGATTTCAAGACAATGTGTCCTAACTTACTGGATATAATTCTCTTTCTCGATTAACGTGAAGTATGCCCTTTTCTCGAAAATTTTCAACATTTCAATAAAGGATCCTATTTTTACTTCTCCTTAAAGTTTTCAATCTTGGACACTAAGACATTAATTAATCAACTAGGTACCAATTTTGGGCGTTAGAGGGGTGCTAATCCTTCTTCGTACGTAACCGACTCCCGAACCCGTCTTTCTGAATTTTGTAGACCAAAATCGTTGTTTTAATAAAAATAAATTTTTTTATTAAAAACAACAATTTTTCAAGGTGGCCCAATCACACCTTATAAAAAAGGATTGGTGGCGACTCTCATTTTCGATTTCATTTTCAAAATCCAAGTCGACCCCGTTTTATCAAAAAAATAGTGTCAACAGCTTGGCGACTCCACTGGGGACCCAAAATAAGAGAGTCAAGCCACGTGTTGATTACTCTTTGTCTTTTTTGTCGAATATCAAAAATTTGGTTTAAATTTACCATCCTTTGATTGCATTTCATTCGTCTTTATTTTGGTCTTTATCATTGTGGTTTATAATTGCTGTGTTAGTTTAAGTTTTGATATATTTCTACACATTGCATTGCATGACCACTCGGTCTTACCCTTTTAAGTGGGAGTGAGAAACTAGTCCTTTGTGAGGTTTTCACCTCGGTGCAGGATAGTGGATCGCTTTCGGGATACATCCGTACCTATGTCTTCGTGAGATTTTCATCTTCGTCCAGCCATTGGGAAATGTATTCCCCTGAACCGAACTCGGTCCGTATGAGCCTATAATGAGTAAAGATCGAGGAATATGTCGGTTCGGGTACCTCAACTTTAGAACCGAGCTCCATATAATGGGCCTTAGGAGCCTACCCTAGGTAGAGCCATGCCTAACCTCTGGTGGTCACCCAAATAGGCGCTTTGCTTACTTTTTTTTTATGCTTTGGGTTCTAGCTTGGTGCACAATACTAACTTATTCTGTTTTGCTTTGATTTTGATTGCATGACATTTGCATTTCAAAAGAGCTGTTGGTTCATGTTCGGTATCTAAATAGAGAGCTCAACATGGAAAGGGATTTTCTTGGTAAAGTGGAAGATAATGCGGCTGTCCGAGTTTGGTCTGAAAAAGTTCAACAAGAAAAGGGTGATAGCCTCGTGGAAGGATACGTGTCAGAATTATGAGACTTCACTCACATTAGCGTGACTCGGAATAGTTTGCAAGAATTAAAAGAGATATGGGATCAGTGGGATAACGAGATCAAGCAGCTCTTTTACAGTAACTATGGTGATCTACCTTGTTTGCTTAGTGTAAAGGTAGACAAGCACTTATTTCGAGCCCTCGTGCAGTACTGGAATCCAGCCTACAGATGTTTCACGTTTGGGAAAGTAGATTTGGTACCCACAATAGAAGAATATACGACCTTGCTACGGTGTCCGAGGATCCAAGTCGATAAGGCCTATTCAAGAGCAGCTTATGTCCCGATGTTTTTGAAGAAATTAATGAGTATTACAGGAATGAGTGAGCAATGGGTCGCAGCCCGGATTAAGCAAAAGAAAGACAGCAAGTGCATACCTTGGAAAAATCTGCGAGATCTGATCTTGGCATATCCGGATGTGAGAAAAAGGGTTGATATTTTTGCCTTGAGCATTTATGGTTTAGTTGTCTTCCCCAAGGCATTAGGGCATGTGGATGAAGTAGTTTCAGATTTGTTTGACAGGCTTGACAAGAGGGTCACACTAGTCCTAGCGATTTTGGCTGAAACCTTCAGATCTCTAAATGCGTGTCGAAGAGCGGGTGAAGGAAGGTTCATCGGATGTGCGCAACTGTTATTGGTGTGGTTCCATAGTCACTTTTGGAAAGTAGAAAAGGTCTCCTATCGGGTATTCTTAGAAAACTACTACCCATTAAAGGAACTAGTGGCTACACCAAGACGAGACGATATCACGGAAGAGAAATGAATGGTGATTCTCTAAAATCTTCAAAAGGAGGATGTTGAGTGGAGAGCCCCATGGATGATCCCTAATGAGATTTTGTATCGGTGTGGAGAGTTTGATTGGGTTCCTTTGCTCGAAAGTTGGAGAGCCATTGGATACGTCCCTTTGCTAGTCTTGAAGCAGTACAGATATAGACAGTTCATACTGGCAACACAAGGGTTGTCTCAGTGTGAATTTTCATTCAAGGAAGATAATTACAAGAAGAAGGTTCGTTAAATATCTAATGCTTGGAACCAAACCCGCAGAATGAAGATACTTGCTATAAATCCAAAGACAACTCCCGAGTATAGTTTGTGGTGGGAAAGAAGGATCAGCGATAACATCCCCGTGTCGAGCCAAGAAGATGCTTGACCAATAGAGAATCATCTAAGTAGTTCCGTCAGAATTAGATATCATCAAATAGGATTTTGAAAAAAGAAGTTCAGAGCTGGGAAAGAAAATTGGCCAGCTAGAAGAGGAAAAGATGTGTTTGGGACTAGATGTCGATATCCATAAGTTGGAAGCCGAAAAATTAAGGAAAGGGAAGAACAAGGCTGAATAGGATTTAGATAGTCTAAGAACGGATTATAAGAAGTTACGTTTGTCGATAAGAACTGCTAGTCTGGGTAAGATGTCAGAGCAATGGCGGCAGGAGATCAAGGAAGAAAGGACCAAAACTGATCAGTGGGGAAAAAAATTTCAAGACGCCCGAGCTCGAGAGAGCTCTTTGGAGAAAAGCTTGTTAGAATGCTGGAATGAAGAAGCGAGATTAAAGGCCCAGGTAGCAGAGTTAGAAAAGTCACTTCACCTATACCGTAGGCACAACTCTATGATCGAGTTGAGAGCAAGTTTAAGTAAGATCAAAGAATTAAAGGGAAAGATAGAAGAGCTCGAAGACGCATTGCAAAACTCTGAATTATGAGAGGAACTTCTTGAGAGGTGTAACGAATAGTGCCAAGAGCAGCTCCATCATTCTCAAAGTCATATTAAAGATAGGGATTACGTTATGGGTGAAGCTGTAACTCAAGTGCGGGAAGTAGCTGATCATCTACAAACCTTAGCAGTTCAGGCTAATGTATTGAGTTTAAAATATGAGTCAGAATCAAGCCGAGGTCGAGAGCTAGCTTGGCTCCTTAGGAGTGTTAAGGCTTTAAGTATAAAGGTGAAGCCGTATATGAAGTCCATTTTATGTAAAGAAACTTATTTTCTAAATCGAGTTCTTCTAATGAAATTGAATTAGAATCAATGCCTCTTTTTTGCATTCATGCATCTACATTACATTTTATTGCATGCATTAAGTTTCATAAAAAGGGCCCTAATTAATCAGAAATTGTCACAGTTACCCTGGAAACCAACAAAAATCCACCAACCTAATATCACTACAGTACTCGTCGCCAAACAAAAGCAATGGATCAGAGGTTAGAAAGATTGGAACAATTGCAAAAGGAGATGCAAGATCAGATGCAGGGGCGACTGGATAAAATCCAACAAGACATGCTAGAAGCCCAAAAAACTATGATGAACTAGTTGGCACAGTTATTGGATGAAGGAAATGATAAAGGAAAAAGTTCTGTAGTTGATTCTAGGGTTGATCATGAGGACCCTGTTTATCCTCCAGGTTTCACACCGACAATCACCTAGGCACAACCAGATATGTGCCCGCAAAGAAAACCTGTCAATATTAGACCTCAATATCAGGCTCGTGCCTCGGTACCAATGCATTTTCAAACGGGCTCGGGTTCTAATCCTGGGGACAACCCTACCAATCCTATGGTCCCAGATCCCGATGACGTGGCAGAAATAGAAAAAGCAAGAACGGACCTGCCAAAACAACTTGAGGATCGATGTAGATGGCTAGAGGAAAAATTTAGAGCCATGGAGAACACCGACTACCATTGTGGAGTTGACGCCAAGGATCTGAGTTTGGTCCCTGATTTAGTGCTCCTGCCTAAGTTCAAGATGTCGGAGTTTGAAAAGTACAACGAGACTTGTCCTGAAGCTCATATCACTATGTTTTATCGAAGGATGACAGGATACGTGAATAATGATCAACTGTTAATCCACTGCTTCCAGGACAGTTTAATCGGGTCTGCAGCCAAGTGGTACAACCAGCTGAGTCGTGCTAAAGTTAGTTCATGGAGAGACTTGGCGTAAGCTTTTATGAAGCAATACAGTCATGTGATAGATATGACACCCGATAGAATCACGTTACAGAACATGGAGAAGAAACAAAACGAGAGTTTCAGGCAGTACGCCCAACGATGGAGGGAGGTGGCAACGCAAGTCTAGCCACCCCTTTTGGAAAAAGAGGTCACCATGCTTTTTATCAATACTTTGAAAGCCCCATTCATCAACCACATATTGGGGAGTGCCACCAATAGCTTCTCAGATATGGTAATGTCCGGTGAAATGATTGAAAATGCAATAAAAATCGGTAAAATAGACGCGGGGGAAAGCTCCAAAAGGCCAGCCTCAGGGAAAAAGGAAAGCGAGGTGAACAACATAATCACATATAGCAAGATTTATTCGAAACCAATCACTGTTGGCCCTCCAAGAACGGTAGCCACTAGTCACTAGGGCCCCTCAAGGCAAGAGCCAAACACAAGGCCTAACATAGAAAGACGTTAATTCACGCCCATTACAATAACATATAGGGAACTGTATCAGAATCTATTCGATGCACACGTGGTGTCTCCATTTTATTTGAAACCTATGCAACCTCCGTACCCCAAATGGTACGACGTGAATGCCCAATGTGAATACCATGCAGGGATAATAGGGCACTCGATTGAGAACTGTACTGCGTTTAATAATGTGGTTGAAAGACTCATTAAGATAGGGATTGTAAAATTGGACGACCCATCAGGACCAAATGTAGCAAGAAATCCGTTACCTAATCATTCTGATAAAGGGTTAAACGCGATAATTGAGAGTGGGAGAAGGAGAATCAATGATGACATAGTGAAGGTAAAGACCCCACTGAGTTGGGTTTGGAAACGAATGATAAGTTAAGGTTTAATAAAGCAAGAATTAAAGAAAAGTCCTGAAGGAGTAGGGAGATATTGTGAGTTCCATGCCAATGAGTGTCATGACATTCAAAACTGCACTGAGTTCAGGGCCATGGTACAAAATCTGATGAATAACAAAGAGTTGGAGTTTTATGAAGATATCAAAGGATTGGAGGAGGGAGAAGTTTATGCCTCGGAGGAAGGATCTAAGGGAAAAGCCCAAAAGGTTAATCACCCGGTGGAGATTATCTCATGGCCAATGAGCACAGAAGCTGGAATACAAATGGCACTGAGAGTCATAATCCAAAAACATGTATCCTTTGCATACAATGATAGAAGAAGGGTCCCTTGGAATTATGACTGCAACGTGACGATCCCGGGAGAGGAGAACCCGGTAAACGTTTCAGAAGAAGGAAATGATGTAGGCTTCTATACACGTAGTGGAAGACGCTACGATCCAACAAATGCAGGAGTGGAGCCCATAAAAGGAAAAGCCTTGGCGGTTGAGGAAGAAAAAATAAAGACGACCAGAACTGAATCGCGTGTTAACAAACCAGTGGCTGAAAGCGAGGCTAGAGAATTCTTAAAATTCTTAAAGCATAGTGAGTATAGCATGTTGGAACAACTGCATAAGCAACTGGCTCGCATCTCAGTGCTCGAGTTACTTCTAAGTTCAGGGACACATCGTAATGCGTTGACAAAAGTGCTAAATGAGACTTATGTTGCTAACGATATCTTAGTGAACAAGTTGGATCGCCTGGTTAACAATATAAGTGCCGACAACTTCATCTTCTTTAATGATGATGAAATATCACCGGGAGGAAGAAGAGCCACTAAAGCCCTACATATCACCACTCGCTGCAAGGGATACACGTTGCCAGGGGTATTAATTGATAATGGATCTGCCTTGAATGTCTCACCCTTATCCACCTTAAACAGGTGGCCGGTAGATAACTCTCACATGAAATCATGCCAGAATATAGTGAGAGTGTTTGATGGGTAATGGGAAGAATAGAAATTCCCCTCTTGATTGGCCCGAATATATACGAGGTAGATTTCCTAGTGATGGATATCAAGCTTCGTATAATTGTCTGTTGGGAAGACCTTGGATTCATCATTGCATCTGAAGTTGAAATTGGTAACAGAAGGCCGATTAGTTACAATAAGTGCTGAGGAAGACATCATTGCATTGGTAACCAGCGATGCAACATATTTAGGAACAGATGACGAGGCAATCAAATGTTCCTTTTAGTCCTTAGAATTCATGAACGCAACCTTTGTGGTCGAGGGGAATAAGATCCCGATGCCTAGCATATCAAAAACCACGAGGATGGGACTGCAAATGACAGTTGGCAAAGGAGCCGTGCCCGGGAGAGGACTAGGAAGATGACTTCAAGGGAGCATAGAGGCACCAATGATGAAGGATAAATGAGACCGCTTTGGTTTAGGATTTAAGCCAAATGTGAAGTAAAGAAAGAAAGAGTTGGAAAAGAGGCAAGAGAGGTGGAATGCGCGTTTGAGTGGAGAAGAAGTTGATTGGGAACCTACGACCTTCCCCCACATATCCAGGACCTTCGTATCAGGAGGAACCATTTATCCTGAATGAAAGACACCAAGAAGGGATATTACGGAGGAGAAAGTATGTCACGCATCAATGCCATTTTTAAAGAAGAACTCGAAGGAGAAAGTATGTCAGGCATCCGCCCTACGAGCCTAGAAGTGTTCTAGGCAACTGGACTGTAGAAGAGATCCCTGTAACATTTAGAACTAATTCAGAGTAATATTCAGAACTCACTTGTTGCCCTAAGCTTGAGGGCAATAAGAATATTTTGTAAAAGGCACATGCCCAAAATTTTATTTTAATGAAATGCATCGTTCAGTCTCATTTTGAACAAATATTCTTTCATTCTTTCTATTCCATTTATAATCATACTGTGCATACAATTATTCTTAGATTCTTTTTCTTTGGACCTTCCTGCATCCCGATCACAAGACTTTAGATATCAATGATGTGAGCGACACTGCTACTAACTCAGAGTCCCTTTTTGAATAACACATGAGTATGAATGATTCTCAGGATTTTGAAGATGACCAAAATAGCGACCTATCTCCTGAGTTGTTAAGGATGATGGAGTAAGAAAGGAAACAAATCCTACCCTATAAGGAATCAGTAGAAGTCGTGAGCTTAGGAGAATGAAAAGAGGTGAAAATCGGAGCTTGCATTGACAAAGAGACGAAACGAGATCTCATTGAGTTGCTACATGAGTACAGAGATGTCTTTGCATGGTCCTATCAAGATATGCCCGGGTTAAGTACTGATATCATGGTACACCGACTGCCTATAAATGAAGAATGCAAACCAGTCCAACAAAAGCTCCGAAGGATGAAGCCTGATGTCCTGCTGAAAATAAAAGAAGTTAAGAAGCAGTTTGATGCTGGGTTCTTTCAGGTGGTCAAGTATTCAGAATGGGTAGCCAACATAGTCCCTGTTCCTAAGAAAGATGGGAAAGTGCGAATGTGTGTGGACTATAGAGATTTGAACAAAGCCAGTCCCAAGGACAATTTCCTATTGCCCTATATCAATACTTTAGTGGACAACACGGCCGGATACTTACTGTTCTCCTTCATGGATGGTTTCTCCGGGTACAACCAAATTAGGATGCTCCTGCAGACATGGCGAAGACTACCTTCGTAATGATGTGGGGGACATTTTGCTACAAAGTGATGCCATTTGGACTAAAAAATGTAGGAGCGACATATCAGAGAGTCATGGTAACCTTGTTCTATGACATGATGCATAAAGAGATAGAAGTCTATGTCGACGACATGATTGCAAAGTCTAGAACAGAGGGGGAACATGTGCGAGTCCTGAGAAAACTATTCCTAAGGTTAAGGAAATTTCAGCTAAAGCTTAACCCAACCAAATGCACTTTCGGGGCTAGATCGGTAAAGTTGCTAGGATTCTTAGTCAGCGAAAGGGGAATTGAAATTGATCCAGACAAAGTCAAAGCCATACAAGAATTGCCTCTGCCAAGTACTCAGAAAGAAGTTCGAGGTTTTCTAGGGAGACTAAATTACATCGCTCGGTTTATTTCACAGTTAACTGAGAAATGTGACCCCATGT
This sequence comes from Gossypium raimondii, assembly GCF_025698545.1. NCBI lineage: Eukaryota > Viridiplantae > Streptophyta > Magnoliopsida > Malvales > Malvaceae > Gossypium > Gossypium raimondii. Next base: position 20,571,499 of record NC_068567.1, on the reverse strand, counting down.
TCCGTCTTCTTAAGAAACACAATCAAGGTGTATGGATGAGGAGTGCCAGAAGACTTTTGAAAAAGTCAAACATTACATGTTTAATGCCCCAGTGCTGATGCCACATTACCCTAACAAGCCACTGATACTATACTTGGCCGTATTCGAGAGTTCCTTGGGGTGTGTACTCAGCCAATATGATGAGTTAGGACGAAAAGAAAGAGCAATCTACTATCTCAGTAAGAAGTTCACTGAATACGAAATGAGATACTTGCCAATTGAAAAATTATGCTGCGCCTTGGTCTGGACTACTCGGAGATTGAGGCAATACATGTTATACCATAAAACTTGGTTAATCTCAAAGTTGGACCCTCTGAAATACATGATGTAGTCAACTTCTCTAAACGAAGGATGGCCCGATGGAAAATTCTACTATCTGAATTCGACATAGCCTATGTGAATCAAAAGGCTGTAAAATGGAGGGCGATAGCAGATTTTCTAGCTAGTAGAGCCCTGGAAGATTATGAGCCTTTGAACTTTGATTTCCCAAATAAGGATCTGATGTATGTGGCAACCGCTGAAGCAAACACACAAGAAGGCAATGCTTGGAAATTAAACTTTGATGGAGCCTCAAACGCTATGGGCAATGGGATTGGGGCAGTCTTGGTATCTCCAGACGGTGATCATTATCCGTTCACTAGTAAACTAGATTTTGATTACACAAATAACATGGTGGAGTACAAAGCATGCATCATGGGAATTCGTGCGGCTATCAAACGTAAAATCAAGGTGCTAGAGGTATATGGAGATTCTGCATTAGTAATTTATCAGCTCAAAGGCGAATGGGAGAGAAGAGACCCCAAGTTGATTAGTTATTAAAATCTAGTCCTAGAATTAATTAAGGAATTTGACAACATCACTTTCTGTTATCTCCCGCGAGATGAGAATCAGATGGCTGACGCTTTTGCTACATTGGCTTCCATGATCAAAGTAAATAAACAAAAGGATGTGAAGCCTATCCAAATAAGCATTTATGAGGCTCCAGCCCACTATTGTAACACTGAAGAAGAAGAAGAAAAGGACAACCACCCTTGGTATCAAGACATAGTACGATACATGAAAAATCGTGAATACCCAGACCAAGCAACTGAAAATGACAAGAGAACGTTGAGGAGGCTGGCTAGTGACTACGTCTTAGATGGAGAGATCCTATACAAAAGAGGAAAGAATCAGGTGCTGCTAAGATGCGTGGATGCTATTGAGGCTAAGCAAATATTAGAAGAGATCCACGATGGTGTCTGTGGAACACACGCTAACGGTTTTACAATGTCCAGGCAAATCATGAGATTCGGATATTATTGGTCCACCATGGAAGGGGACTGCTTAAGTATGCCAAGAAAAACCATAAGTGTCAGATTTATGGGGACAAAATTCATGTGCCTCCCTCACCTCTTCACGTCATGACTTCTCCATGGCCTTTTTCCATGTGGGGCATGGACGTCATTAGGCCGATATCACCAAAAGCTTCAAACGGACATCGTTTAATCTTTGTAGTGATTGACTACTTTATTAAGTGGGTAGAAGCTACTTCTTACGCCAACGTCACGAAATCGGTAGTCAGTAAATTCCTAAAAAAGGAGATCATATGTCGGTACGGGATGCCCGAAAAGATTATATCTGACAACGCATTGAACTTGAATAACAACACGATAGCGGAGGTTTATAGTCAATTCAATATCAAGCACCATAACTCATTGTCATATCACCCGAAAATGAATGGCGCGGTGGAAACAGCTAATAAGAACATCAAGAAGATTATAGGGAAAATGACAGAGACTTATAAAGATTGGCATGAGAAGTTACCATTTGCCCTTTATGCTTATCGAACGTCTGTCAGAACCTCTACTAGGGCAACTCCTTTCTCATTGGTTTATGGAATGAAGGCAATTTTGCGCATCGAAGTTGAGATTCCTTCCCTCCGAGTTTTATTAGAATTGAAACTAGATGAAGTAGAATGAATTCAATCCTGATATGATCAGCTAAAATTGATTTAAGAAAAGAGGTTAACAGCTACCCGTCATGGTCAAATGTACCAGAAATGAATGATACAAGCTTACAATAAGAAAGTTCATCCTAGGGAATTCCATGAAGGGGATTTGGTACTAAAGAAGATCCTTCCCATACAAAAAGACTTCAGAGGAAAGTGGATGCCAAACTGGGAAGGACCTTATGTAGTAAAGAAGGCATTTTCTGGACGAGCGTTAATTTTGACTGAGATGGATGGAAAATGTCTGCCTAATCCTGTGAATTCAGATTCAGTGAAGAAGTACTTCGCCTAAAAAAATGGGAGAGGCCAAGGCAAAAACCCGCAAAGGGCGCATTGAGACCAAAGGGGTTTTGAATTGAAAACCCAAGAATGGGTAATTCAAATTTTTTTGATCAAAATTGGGGAATGTGGTAGTCTTGCCCTCTCCAAATCAACAAGAAGAAGGGATGCTACATCGCGGGGCATCAACAAAATCTTCTAGAACTTCTAGACACATATCAAGTTCAAAAGGGTCCTCAAGAAGTTTGGGCAGAGAAGCTCATGTTGCGATATCTGGGGCACCTATTTTATTCATTTTGTATTTTGGAAAAATACACCATCTTGATTAGTTTATTCTCATTTTTGTATTCTAGCAAAATTTTCTATCTTGATTAATTCATTCATTTCGAGCTTTGCTCTTAACGAAACTTCTCTTGTCCACTTTAATAATATTTTTCAAGCATTTTTCATTGAAGTAATGATTAATGGACTAAAAATATTCAAGAAAAAAAAGTTTTGCATATTACTTTGAAAGTTTCTAAATAATACAAGGACCTGAAACATGGCTATTGTTTAGAACTAACCAACTTAAGGGTTAGAGGCATTGGAGAAAGAGTAGTCTAAATTACGACTATTTCTTTGGTTTTTTTTTGTCAAAGATACCAGTTGAACAAGAAGGCATCAGTGATAGAACCTTGATGAAAAACGAGGAATGACAACCCAAACATTAAAAAGGGATCATCCTCATGACATTCTGCATTCATGCAAATATCATTCATACACATCTGGTTAGGAAATTTTAATTCATTTCGATCATAATATTCTAATCACTAGGCATAAATAGGCCCATGAAATGGATTATACAGGTTATGTTCCCCAGAACAAATCTGTGAAACCACGAACCCTATACAACTAAAGTTGTAGTGGAATGGATTGAAGAAGATAGCAGATCTTGTCTTCCTGTATTAGCAGCGAAGCAAATCGAAGACAACAGCATCGCCTCCCTGAGTTTGCAGCAGAGCAGACTAAATATAGCAGATCTTGTCTTCCTGTATTAGCAGCGAAGCAGATCGAAGACACCAGCCTCACCTCCCTGAGTTTGCAGTGGAGTAGACTGAAGATAGTAGATCTTGTCTTCCTGTATTAGCAGCGAAGCAGATCGAAGACACTAGCCTCGCCTCCTTGAGTTTACAGCGGAGCAGACTGAAGATATCAGGTCTTATCTTCTTGTATTAGCAGCGAAACAGATCGAAGACACCAGCCTCGCCTCCCTGAGTTTACAGCGGAGCAGACTGAAGATAGCAGATCTTGTCTTCATATATTGGCAGCGAAGCAGATCAAAGACACCAGCCTCGTCTCCTTGAGTTTGCAGTGGAGCAGACTGTAGATAGCGGATCTCATCATGTCAAACCTTATTTCCCTAAAGTTGTAGTGGAGCAGGTTGAAGATACAAGTCTTATCTCTCTGACATTGCAGTGGAGCAGACTAAAACTACGAATTTCGTCCCCCTGAAGTTGCAGTAGAGTGGATTGAAGCTACAAGTCATATCTTTCTGAAGTGCAGTGGAGTGGATCGAAGCAACAAGACTACCTGAGGAAGAGAAGCACCAGAATAAGTTAAGACTCAACGAGACCGGGCAAAATTGCTCTTTCTTAGTCTTTGCTCTACTCTCGTTACACGACAACGAGCAAAGAGGGGTAGTTTTAGAAGCCCATTTTTACCCGGGCCCAACGAAATAAACCAAAAATAAATAAAAGACCACAGTCCATTACAACCCAAATTTCCTATGGCCCAATAACAGAAACCATAGCCCAAATGGAAAACAAACTTTCAGTAAAAAAAACCTTAGCTGTTACTGGCCCCCACTCCTGCCTCTGCCTAGCCCCAGCACCGCACGCCTCCTGTGCACGCCACCACCGCTGCTCGCCTATCGTCGACCCTCCACGCACGTCAGATCACCTGCAAGAGAGAGCTACACGCAACAGCAGAAACAAAAAACAACAAACAAATAGCAAAACGACAAAAAATAATGATTAGAGAGTTTGTAATCAGGCTATAAAAGCCCTAATCTGTGACTTATGTTTTTTTTATGCACATTAGTGAATCAAAAGCAGAAACTGAAATTCAAAAGGTTGTTTTTAATTGTTTCCCTTAGTTTTTTATTTCATATTTATTTATTTCTTAACCCATTTTAAGGTAATTGGCAAAGAAAATAAAAGGAAGAAAACTTACCTGAATCAGACTCGCAGCCCCGCCATCGGTGGTCCTTCACCGTCATCAGATTCGGGTTCAAGGGAGGGAGACTGGGCCATTTTATTTCGGACCCTCGGGTCAAGAAAGCCCAACCCTTGAATACGCCACGAAGCGGGGGCTGAAAAGGCCATCTTTTCATCACTGGCCTTTGGCCACAGCGGCGGCACAGCCATTCGTCGGCGGTGACTATGGCCGGATATGGGTGGGGGTATTTGAGAGGGTTCTCTCTGTTTTTTTTAAGAAAGGGGTTTGAAAATGAAGATTTTCTTAAAAAAATTAGCTTTTATAACATTGGAAAACGGCGTCGTTTTGCAACTGAAGGTCAAGTGCCAAAAAGAGGTCGTTTTGGTCCTGACCCGCTACCCGATCCGGTAGCCCATAGGATCCGCGTGTTTTCGCGGTGATTGGGTTATTTGCGCTCGGGGTCCTTCCCTTTGGTTTCTTTCATTTTGGCCCGACGATTTAGTTCAGATTTCATTTTAATCAGCGTTGAACGCCGCGTTTTGGGGTTGGAAAATATTGCACGATCGGCCCTTCTTTCCTGGTGCACGTCTAATTTCAGTCCTGAGCCGCCTTTTTATTTTATTTGCAATTTTGGACCCCCGAATTTTAGCCTGATTTGAAACTCGTCCTTAACCTGCTTAATTTATTTATTTCCTTTTTTAAGGGGAGAGCTCTTTTATTAGTCTTTATTTTAAGCTTTATATATATTATTTATTATAAACTGTTTTATTACATTTTCTTCTATTTATTTCTTTTCACCTAATGTTTATTTTTGTTATACTATTTATTTTAAACTATTATATTATTTTTAAAAAATTCTCATATACTAATTTTGTTTTTTTCAAATAAAAAAGAGGGTTTTATATGCTATATATTATGTCTTATTATTGTTCATTTTAGTTTTTTGTATATTGTTTATTTGAGGTCTTTTACTATTTATTTTGAATTGTTATTATAATATATTCATTTTAGGCTATTATTCACGTGAAATCATTTTCTATGCTACTTCGTTTAGTCTTCTTCGGTTGTTGATCTTGGTACCTTGAAGTGATGCGCGACGTGTATTTATGATCATTACGTTTACTAATTTGTTTATTTGTTTCCGTATTTTTGTCATTTATTATCAAGATATTCTATCCGTAAATTGTCATTCCATGTTTTGTATTATCGTTTCATTTCATTTCATCATTTTTATTTATCGCAAACAAAACAAGTGCACCTCGTCTAAGTGTTGTACTCGCCGTTATTCAAAAAAGGAAAAATTTTAAAAATAAGGCAATATTTCGTGTTTCGGTGATTCGAGAAATCGTACCCTAACTTACAGGGTTTCGATTTTCTTGCTAAAACTGAATAGCAAAATATCGTTTTAAAATTTCAAAAGATAAATGAAGTCCCGATAAGGCAATATTTATGCGCTTTGGTGATTCGAGGAATTGTACCCTAACTTACGGGGTTTCGATCTTTTCGTTAAACCTAAATAGCAAAATATCCTTTTAAATTATGACTTTTGAATAAGCAAAATTTCGTGTTAGATTCGAGAAAGTCGTACCCTAACTTACGGGGTTTCAATTTTCGCAATAAATCTAAATACATGAATCTTTTCAAATTTTTTCTTTTTTTAAAAAAAAATAATCTCGAGAATTAATAAAAGATTGTATTCTAACTTACGGAATATGGTAGTTTCTAAATCTGAGATAGCTAAATATCTTTTGAATAAGTAAACTTTTGGCATCCATTCGTGCATCGGGATTTCAAGACATTGTGTCCTAACTTACTGGATATAATTCTCTTTCTCAATTAATGTGAAGTATCCCTTTTCCCGAAAATTTTCAACATTTCAATAAAGGATCGTATTTTTACTTCTCCTTAAAGTTTTCAATCTTTGACACTAAGACATTAATTAATCAACTAGGTACCAATTTTGGGCGTTAAGAGGGTGCTAATCCTTCCTCGTACGTAACCGACTCCTGAACCCGTCTTTCTGAATTTCGTAGACCAAAATAGTTGTTTTAGTAAAATTAAATTGTTTATTAAAAATAATCATTTTTCAAGGTGGCCAGATCACACCTTATCAAAAAGGATTGGTGGCGACTCCCATTTTCGTTTTCATTTTCAAAATCCAAGTCGACCCCGTTTTATCAAAAAAATAGTGTCAACAAGTGTGTTACCTTCATAGGATACCCGTCTCTTTGGGATAAATCCACTTTCTCAATATAATCCTATTTTATCTCATGGTAACTATTACATCTTTCTTAATGAAAAGTCAATTACTATCAAATAGTAATGAAGTCATTCATCACAAAGACAAACTATTCATGACCATGTTTACTTTTCATCTATCATGTAATGTCAATGAGAGGATATATTTACTCGTGTCTTAGGCTATGAATTCCATTATTGTGAATAACTCTACATACTATAAAAGTTATATACCCAACACACCAACTTTTCGTTCCTTATCTATATGAATTCAGGCTTTTACTTACATCAAAGTATACAAATCACGCATACATATTCCGTCATCCACTCAGGATTAAGGTATGACACACTATGAACGTCACAAGTGAATAAATCCAAAAATAGATTCAGGATCTATTCTCCTTAGGTCTAGTCTGATGACCTGTCAGTCCAGTCAGTTACATCTATGTCTCTATCTTTTGAGAGTCATCCGCTTCGATGCCCAAGACAAAACATCTCCCCAATTGAACTTGATAGACGACATATCAATTTCCAATCGATTTGCTCATTTTTTATTAGACTAATGACATGTTTAGGTTTGTCTACTAATATAAGTTGTCTTTCTATATTACAATCAATGAGCCAATATTTGCTTGTATTTCGCTTTGCATGCAAAAACCACATGAGGACATTATACAAAGTATATTAATGTAATCCATTAATTATTTTATTAACCAACTTGTTCCAAAAAAATTATAAGTTTACAAACGAATATACTACACTTAGGACACCAGACCTAACACTAGAGCAAGGCAAAATATATTTAGTTTTGATGTACTTCTGTCTCAAAACAAATGCCACTTGTCTCGAGACCTAGGAACAATTTTCTCGAGAGTATATAGATACGTCTTCGGACCTCAAGCTCTTGAATGCAAAAATTAAGTGAAATTTTTTTATGGTCTTAAGTTATGTTCTTTCTGTCTCGAGACAGGTTTCGAGACTCAATGACCAAATGGTCAAAATTCTGCATTTTTAAGTATTCAAAGCCTTAACCGAATGAACCTAAACATACCTAAAACTTACCACAAAACATATTCATTGAATTAATATATCTAAATATGTTCAAACATTACCAAATCATAACCTTCAATACATCATTACTAAACCAACTAATTTGCACATTCAAATTCACATAACCAATCATAATTAACATGTATTCAAGAAATAAAATTCATCCAATATAACAATATAAGTCACTCACCAAAAGTGCCAGAACTGCTTGACCACGTAACATAGCTTTTATTTGAAACCTATGCACAAAAACAAACAAATTTGTACGCTGAGAAATGGTTACTCAGCGGTGCTAACATAATTGGAATTCAACTATAAACATAACAAAATCTAATAAACATAAGTATCGAGATAACTTCAATTAACAAATCAACCATTTTTCATTAACATCAAGGGTACATATATACCAACAGATTATTTATCATTTCATCTTATTCACATAAATACTTTATTCAATTTCTCGATATAATTTCAGATACACTCTTAAGGCATTTGCATATAAATTCAATATATGTTCAAAATACGATTTTTACATTTTAATCCCTATTAACCAAATCGGATACAAGAATGAATACATGGATCAATTCACCATCACACCAAATATGCATTGAAGTGCTAATCGGACATAAATGCTCTTATCCAACTAGCCATACCAAAATATGCTTGTACCCCAAGGTATTTGAGTTGGTGATATATTCTCGACCCCCAGGGCATTAAAGAACTATCTAAATATGTATGCACATAATGTTGAATCTCCCACCTATCAATATAAACCTTATGACATGCGAGCTATACCTGTGACTTTATCTGAAAACGTTAATAGGAGGAATTCCATTATTAATCATCACATAATATATAAAGAAAGCATATATATATATATATATATATATATATATATATACAAATCACATACCAATGATCATAATTACAAAATCGGTATATATGCATCTTTCAAATAAAACCATATTGATAGTTTACTATTTTCAATCATTTGACAATTCAAGCATATACATTTATTTATTTATTTAACGAACTCGAATTATGAGAGCACAAACCATATTAGCCATTCGTTAATGGTTTTGGATTTCCCTTTATCCTGTGATGGTCCTACGTCAATTTTAGTTATGAAATTAAATCTGAATACAAAAAAATTCATTAATCACACAATTCAAATACAAACCAACGTGAATGCATTTTATTTGATTTAGTCCTCGGATTCCTAATGTCCAAAACGTTCGTATCTCACAATTTACCCGATCGAATTTAAAAATAACTTTATTAATATAGTATAGGGAACTCATGATACTATTATTTACTATGCAACCTCAAACTTCCTGTCTTTTACTATTAAGGAATCAACTAAATTACCTAAATGAAAGTTACACTAAAATCAATAATCTCTTATCACATTTTTAACTCATTCCCGTCATGATTTCAGCTAAACTCAAACATGCATGTAATTAAAGTCTAGACATTCAAGATACTCAAAACTTTCCACGATTAAAAATTGATTACTTAACGATTCTACATCTTGGGCTCTCATTAACTAGTATTAATTATCCATAATTCAACTTTCTAATTTCTTTGTTGTTTGCTACGAAAATGAAAAAAAGAAAATAACAAAGTTTTTCTTTGGGTTGGATGGTAAAGGGAACAAGAGAATGAGAATGAAGCTAAGACGTTTTTACTCTTCTCTCTCCCACTTTATTAAATTAATCTATTAACTTAATTAATTAAAATTATTAAACCAAAATCAATGATTATCAAGCAATAATCAGAACAATGGTGGGATCCAACGGTTTCATCCATTCCAAGCGACTAACCTTTATTTAATGATGGTAGAATTGCTAATTAATTACCAGTGGAAGACCTATTAAGCTCTAAACTAATTTTCATTTATTTTAGTCTCTGTATTACTTTTACTAACTGATTTAATTCAATAAAACTTAATAATTCAACCTTCCCCATCCATACTCAACACGTAATTAACCTATTTGAGTTATTTACTAACTCAACTCAATTTATCCAATCTAAAACTAAATTTTTACGACACCGCTGAAATCTGAATCATTACACCTTGTCCCTTCCTTAATCTCAAGGAAGTTTAATGATCAAAACCCTAAATTAAACTCGACACCCATAAATATAAAGATACTACCATAAAAAATATTCTGAAAAATAACTTTTTTTAAATACTTATTGTAGGAATTTTTTTTTCAAAATATTCAAAATTAAAAAAAACATCTCTTTTTATTTCTCAAATTGTGCAATTTTTAAATATTAAACAACCTCAACACTAATTGATGTTGAGGTTCATGTGGTTAATTTTACCCTAACCTCGTATTTATATGTATCGAGGTCAGGGTTGTTTACCAAAAAATTTGAGAGAATTTGATTTCCACAATTTGGGACATGATGAGATGATGTTATATGATTTCAACACTTACAGGTGTTGAGGTTAAGCTTTTTTTTCAAAGATATTTTGACTTGTAGTACCTAACATTTACTGTCAAGATTAGGGGTGATTTTGATTTAGGTCAATCAAGTTTTTAAAATTTTCTAAACCATCCATCATAATTTGTTTCAGTTCGATTTGGTTCTCAATTTTTTTATATTAATTTATTATTTTAATGTTTAGACTTATTTTGATAAAATGAGTTTTGTTTGATGGTTTTGAATATTATTTAAAAAATTAGATATTTTTCATAAATATTTCTTAAAAACAATAATTTTTAAAAACTTTTAAATTATTAACTATTTTAAATATAAAATATTTATTTTATATCATAAAAATTAAAAATAATTATATATAAATAAAAATAAAATTCAATTTAATTTCAAGTAATCGTAATTTTTAACTTACTTTTCATAAACTGTCTAAATATCTCAATTTGAATTGATTTTATTCTTAGCCCTAGTGAGGTTAAGCTTCATCTTTATTGTTCTTCCCTATACTCCTGAAATTTGGACTCTAAAATTAAATTGAACCTTCATTTACAAAAAATAAATATCCATTTACTGTTTAAACTATACCTTATCTCACAATGTAGCATATCTATATTCATGATATAGTCATGTTTGCATTATCTTTTCATGAACACTATCATATGTTATTTTCTAACATAGTTTATTTTTTTCCCTTGGAAGTTTTCTAACAAGCTAATGGCCCAATCATAAATGTTGCTTAAACAAGAAGACAAATATTTGAATGAGATGATGAAGAGATTCTACTGTGGATGTCAAAGCACTTGGATGGTTAGAAGAAGTTGCAGAATACTTGGGTTGGTCCATGAACCATTGCATAAGGGATAGGGAAGGAAGCAAAAGGAGAAGTTAGTGCAGAGGCAATCGACAATGGTCCCCTATTTTGTGGACGGTCCCGATCGGAGAAAAGAACAAAAAGAGTGGACTTTTAGCTCACTGCCAAAAAGGAGTCAGAGGAGAAAAAGGTGTTTCTTCGGGAAAGGACATTCACAGCCTTTAATCTGGGCCCAGCAATTGACCCCCAAAGCCCATCCCCTGTCTTCATCACTCCCCCAAAAGACAAAATCCACATTCATCTTTCATATTTCATCATCCCAAATGCTCAAAATAATAATAAGATATATATGTTCTAATATTTTTACCAAGCTCAACCTAGTGAATTTGATAGTTTTTCCCAGTGATTTTTTTCTTTCAGAAAAAGAAAAAACAACTGGCGTCTGACAGTAATGCAGTGGGCAGCTGCATTTATAATAGGGCCAGTCTTTAGAACCGGCAGATCACGCCGTCAAACCAGATGAGTATAGTACCCTTAGCAATTCACAGTCTCTAAGCCCCACGTCAAATAGTACCCTTCATCAACTCCGTCCCGAGTAAACGTTTCAGTCGTTCTTCCTGCTGCCATGGGGACCCTCCCTCCCTCCCTCCCTCATGTTTGACTCACAGAGCTGACAAGCTTTAAAAACTAGTAAATTCAACGTTAACCCTTTCTGTGTTCTACCATTTTTCAATTCCATGTAGTGTACGATGCGAACCATGGGCCATACAGTATTGCCGTGTCTTTAGCGGTTTCATGCAATCCAGACTCCCCTCCTTTTACACACTCTCTCCCTGACTTTTTCAGAATTCAGATTTTGTATTTGTTTATTTCATATCCAACATTTGATGCTTTGGGAACTACGATCCTCTTAGCGATCCACTATACAGTACAACTCTATTTAACGTAGTGAGCTACTGATAGTAAAGCCTTCACCTCTCTCTGATCGCAGGAAAAGAGAAGAACACTGAAATGAGAAGCTTTTACAGTTATCTTCTCTGTGTTTTCTCGAGTCTTCTACTACCCTTCTCAGCCATCGTCTATGGTTCCAGTGATCTTGAAGTTCTGTTGCTGCTCAAGTCTTCAATGATTGGACCCAAAGGTTCGGGACTCGAGAACTGGGAATTCTCTTCATCTCCATCAGCACATTGCCGTTTCTCTGGTGTTCAATGCGATGAGGATTTCAGTGTTGTTGCTCTGAACGTGTCGTTTGCTCCTCTCTTTGGCACCATTCCTCCTGAAATTGGGCTTCTCAACAAGCTCGTCAACCTCACTATTTCTTCCGATAGTCTTACGGGGAGGATTCCGGTGGAGATGGGTAATTTGACTTCTCTTAAGATATTCAACATCTCCAACAATGTTTTCCAAGGCAGTTTCCCTGGAGAAATCTTTGCAGGCATGACTCACCTCGAGATTCTCGATGCTTATAACAATAACTTCACGGGTGTTCTTCCCATTGAGGTCGTCAATCTTAAATATCTCAAGCATTTATCTTTCGGAGGAAACTTTTTTATGGGAGAGATACCGGAGGAGTACTCTGAAATCCAGAGCTTGGAATATTTGGGTCTTAATGGCATCGGTTTAACAGGGAAAACTCCTTCCTTTTTGGCTCGTTTAACAAACCTCAAATACTTGGTAATCGGATACTTCAACGCCTACGATGGAGGCATTCCACCTGAGTATGGGTCATTGAGTCAACTCGAACTTCTCGACATGGCAAGCTGTAACATAACCGGTGAGATTCCTTCGAGTTTGAGCAATTTGAAACACTTGCACTCGTTGTTCCTTCAACTCAACCGTCTCACCGGGCGTATCCCTTCTCAACTCTCTGGTTTAATCAGCTTGAAATCGCTTGATCTTTCTATAAATGAACTTACAGGGGAGATACCGGACAGTTTCTCTGCTTTGAACAAGATTACGCTTATAAATTTGTTCAAAAACAATCTCTACGGTTCGATACCGTCATTCGTAGGCGATTATCCTCATCTTGAAGTGTTTCAGGTGTGGGGAAACAACTTTACGTTTGAATTGCCCCAGAATCTGGGGCGCAATGGGAAGCTTTATAAGCTTGACGTTGCTTCGAATCACCTCACTGGATTGATTCCTCGGGATTTATGCAAGGGGGGGAGGTTGGAGACGTTGATTATGATGGAAAATTTCTTCTTTGGTCCACTCCCTGAAGAACTTGGCAACTGCAAGTCTCTTACCAAGATTCGTATCATGAAAAACCTTCTCAATGGGACGATTCCAGCTGGGATTTTCAACTTGCCATTGCTGAGTATTATGGAGTTAGGCGACAATTTCTTCTCCGGTGAACTTCCATCACAGATGTCGGGTGCTTCGCTTGGTCAGTTAAAAATTTCAAACAATTGGATCAGTGGCAAAATTCCTCCGGCAATAGGCAATTTGCGGAGTTTACAAGTTTTGTCTCTTGAAATGAACAAGTTTTCAGGTGAAATCCCCGGAGAGATCTTTAATATCAAATTGCTTTCAAAGATGAACATCAGTGACAACAATATTACTGGTGAAATCCCACCTTCCATCTCTCGATGCACTTCTCTTACTTCCATTGATTTCAGTCGGAACAGTTTCACTGGTGAAATTCCCGACGGAATCGACGAGCTCAAAGATTTAAGCATTCTCAATTTTTCAAGGAACCAGCTAACTGGTGAAATTCCGGCTGAAATCCGTAACATGATAAGCCTCACAACTCTTGATCTCTCGTATAACTATTTGGTGGGCAGAATTCCCATTGGCGGCCAATTTTTAGTCTTCAATGATAGCTCGTTTACTGGAAACCTCAATCTCTGTCCTCGTCACGTCAATTGCCCATCTTTGGGAAACCAAACTAGAGGTTCAGGTCATGGTCACGCAGTATCCTTCGCTGCTTCAAAGCTCATAATCACAGTCATTACGTTTATGACAGCTTTGCTACTGATAATCATCACGGTTTATAGAATTAGAAGGAAGAGGTTTCAAAAATCACGAGCCTGGAAGCTTACTGCATTCCAAAGGCTGGATTTCAAAGCTGAGGACGTGCTGGAGTGCTTGAAGAATGAGAATGTTATAGGCAAAGGTGGAGCTGGGATTGTCTACCGCGGTTCAATGCCGGATGGTCTCGATGTTGCGATTAAAAGATTGGTGGGCGGAAGAAACGATAGTGGATTCTCGGCAGAGATTCAAACTCTGGGTCGAATTAGGCATCGTAACATCGTGAGATTGTTGGGTTATGTTTCGAATAAAGACACGAATCTGTTGTTGTATGAATATATGCCTAATGGGAGCTTAGGAGAAATGTTGCATGGGCCAAAGGGTGCACATTTGCAATGGGAGAGAAGGTATACGATTGCCCTGGAAGCTGCCAGGGGACTGTGTTATCTTCACCATGATTGCTCTCCTCTGATTATACACAGGGATGTGAAGTCCAATAACATATTGCTTGGTGAAGACTATGAAGCTCATGTAGCGGATTTTGGGCTGGCTAAGTTCTTGCAGGACGCTGGTGCTTCCGAGTGCATGTCCTCCATTGCTGGTTCCTACGGCTATATCGCCCCAGGTTTGTACTTATATGAAATTATCGAAGAAAAAACAGTATTATAGTTAATGTCTAACTAGCATTGGCTTTGTTGTGATGTTAAACAACAGAGTACGCCTACACATTGAGGGTTGATGAGAAAAGCGACGTGTACAGTTTCGGTGTTGTGCTGCTGGAGCTGATAGCAGGAAGAAAACCAGTTGGGGAGTTTGGAGATGGGGTGGACATTGTGAGGTGGGTGAGGAAGATGACATCAGAACAACCCCAACCCTCTGATCCTGCTTCAGTGTTGGCGATTGTAGATCCCAGGCTAAGTGAATATCCAGTGACGGCAGTTAACCATCTGTTCAAGGTAGCCATGATGTGCGTTGAGGATGAGAGCACTGCAAGGCCATCCATGAGAGAAGTTGTACACATGCTCACCAATCCACCACAGTCTGCCCAAAGGCCAAGCCTCCTCACCTTTTGATGCTCAACTGCTAATCAATCATGCTCATGGACTTTTGCCGTCCTACGAAAACATAGAAATCTGTAATAATTTTCTAACCAAGGTTTTGGGTATCGGATTGTAATACTAACCTGCCATAAAGGGTGAATATGTTTGTGTTTTATGTTTATTAGAATAATGTTTCTATCAATGTAAAATTGCTGCTTTCCCTATTTTTGGTTGATAAATTGGTGTATAATTTAAAGCTACAGAGTGAAAGTAATTAGTAAAGTTGAATATTTTGCGCTTCTCCCTTTTTATTTTCCTCAACACTTTCCATACACTTTCCATATTATTTGTTTGTGGGTAAATTACATCACTAAACTATTAGTTTATATTTTCATAATTCAATTTCAAAAATTATAAAATAATCATTAATTTAAGTCATTATTAAAATGTTAAAATCATTGTTGCATCATTTGCATATGTTAAAAGTTCTTTTCTTTCTCTCTCTACAATTCAATTTTTTCATGAAATACTTTTGAATGTCATGAATCTGCGAATCAAAATTCAAATAATTTTTTTTTTGATTTTTGATACTAACCATTAGATTGACTTGGATTTGAGTTATATTTTTCTACTCGTCGATGGGTATTGATTATTATACCGATTATCAAATCACCGCTTAGAGCTCACTAGTGGAACTTTTTAAAAAAAAAACTTTAAAACTTTTAACTTAAATAAAAACTCTTAAATAAATCAGTGCCTTATATGAAAACATTGGAATAATTTAATAGCCATTTTTTAATTTTTTAAAGTTGATTGACCAAAGCATAAACTTTTAATGATTTTGAGTGTAGTATATCTTTGTTAGTACATGAATTAATTCAGTTCTAAATCCAATGAGTCTGAAGTGATTTGTAACACCTTATACCCGATCCTATTTATCGGATCCGAATATAAGATGCCACAATACTTACATACTTAACAAAATTTTACAGTCTACGAAAATCATATTGTATGTACCTTTTATTTATTTAAAATCCTTTCTAAGATAAAAGCGTTGAATGAAACATTTATTGTTCATCCCAGACTTTCAAAAATAGTATAAAGCCTGACAACTTAAATGTTGGATTAAACAAACATATTCGTAGCGTGTATTATTATTTGTCATTTGAAATCATGTTTCTAAAAGTGCCCCTTTGTATGCATAACATTGCCCTCCATCTGCCTCTATGGCGCATCCCTGGTTTGGTCCCCTTAGGCGAACTAGTGCAAACCTACGAACCTGCATGGCAAATAAACACCCACAAGTTCAATGGAACCTAATGAATCTAAACCAATATTACATTTTTAACGTTACTACTGAAATCCTTAACTTTAAGATTCTGGACTTCCTTTCAAACCTTGGCAGATACTCTTCTATTTCTTAGTTGGTAGATAACCATACGCCAATATCTGCTATTAACCATATTTTACACATTTCACTCAATTGGCAAATCACAGACTACACACCATATTTCAAATCCCGTTACGCAATTTCTTTGCAAATAGTAGTTGGATACACTTCTTAGAATTATACTCAACGGATGCTACTATTGACATATTCCTGTACAAGAACCAGAAATTATCAGGACAATAGTTACATTGTATTTTCAAATCAGTGTAGCCAACCAAACTTGCTTTGTAGAATATAATGTTTTAATTTATGTGATAGAATCCCAAATGACTTCAATACCAAACCTAAGAAATTTTAAGTTTGGCGGAAACTTGTACCACCAATATTCCAAATACCCTAAGTTCCTTGTCATGATGGATCACCATGGCAGAATCATTAAATGGGTTCATTGTTGGGAACTCTTTCAGATAATGCCTCGTAAGCATGCCCAGGTATTACCACAAGGGTAGAATAACAACTCATCATTTAGGAATTGCAGAATTCGCAATACCGACCTTCTAGAAAACTTGCCACAAGTATTCGCCATATTACTCTGCCACTAAGGCTTTCCGAATAGTACACCACGATGGTTTTACAGAGAGTTCGCCACAAAAGCCTTATAGAGAATTTGCTACAAAGGCTTTCCAGATAATTTGTGTTTACTACCCCGGCGGACCATCTTTGTGCATGCCATAAGGCTTCTCTTACATGGTATTATACCTTTACGCCATCTTGGCATATTATCATATAATGCCATGACCATGGACTTTCCACAACTTTATTTAGTGATCTACCAGTCTGGCTAGCATTACAACTGCCTTATTAGAGGCTACATAATAAATCTTCGTTTTCACTGTGATCTACCTATTCGGTCAACAGTACACTTGCCCTATCGTAGGCTACAAAAACGAATCTCTTTCTCACCTTTTTTACATAACTCAAAATTTTCAAGTACTAGAATCATATAACAAGAAAGTATTAAGCAATGACCATACACACGTCAACAACAACAACTTATATCACACAACGTCATATCTTGTCGCACATTCTTCACCTCATTAACATATTTGTAGATACTTCTTAGAAAACATACATACACATAATTACATGGTATGCAAGAGTCAGGTTTAGAGACTCATCAGAGACCTGCTTTTACTTCGACGTGGAGTTTCTATTTCGATTGTCTTTCCCAATCCAATAGAAACTACTTAAAAGAATATTAGATTTCCATTAAAATTCTCATTACATGCATTTTACTAACTTTTCAACTACATACGACCTCTAAGCAAGGCCTTCTTGAACACAATGATTTGTTTAGTTGGCTTGTTCTAGTGTACAAGCAATCGTTCATACGTCTTGCTATTTTGCTTTTTACTCTGATCTCTTCTTTTGTTGTTGCAAAATTCTAACAACTCCCAACAAAACTAGATACAAGATCCATTTGAATAGTATTAATGCAAATCGGGCGTACTATGTCTTGGTGGTGTTTTACGTTTAGCGTGGTCTTAAAGACAATTAAGTCTCCTACAATTTCCCCATACACTTGACTGGCTCTTATTGCTCAATCAAAACTCTCAGGCGTACTCTCTTTTGGTGTGTACTTTCTTAGGCGTAATCTTTTTTTTTTTTGGAAACATCATGCAATTAATTCCTTAGATACCGCAAACGGGCAGATACTTTAACGCTCGTATGTGCCAATACTCTATCTCACCAACCAACTAGCTAAGTGGCAGATCATGCTATCATAATGCACCGAAACAGAATTATCATGCACACCTTACTTATCTTTTTGAATTTACCGAATTTGGGGTTGTAACAACTCTCTCATCCTTCAAGAAATTTTGTCCTCAAAATTTTTACCTACTTGGAAATCCCTATTACTAATGATGCATGGCCAACTCCCTGGACCAGACATATTATACTACTTGGGAAAATTCCCAAACATATTCATAACAGACGTTTCATCTATAATGTACACCCTAGAGATCCAAACTGGCGTGAGTGTAATCAATCAGTCTCGGTTGGTAGATTCTAGGCTCGTGGGCAATAATTGGCGGGTACTCCCATGTTTTCAAATGTCTCGTGGCCTTAACCTTACAAGTTTCATGTTGTGATAGAAGAATTTGAATAGTTGGCTTAAATTTTAAAACTTTTTATAGACACTTTGTTCTTTACAAATATTAAGATTGAACACCTTTTCAAACACTTTACTATATCATTAGAGCGCTAGATTAATTTTCTGTCAAAGCTTTCTTACTTTTTTTTTCATAAATTCACATTTCCTTCAGAGGTAATCCCTTTATTTTCTCTTTTCATTTTATTCAAAAATGGTTAGAATAACTACCTGTGGTGGTCCTACCCAAAGTAGTAGAAACATTAGTCCCCGAAACACTATCGTGATCAAACTTAAAGGTCTCAATGGTACTCATCGTGTTTTGGCTCCCATGTATGAATGCAACACAATCGAGGAGGAATTGTCTCATTGCTTAGGGGCTAAAGCCATCCTCTGTCCAAACTTCTCCTTTGACTTCCTTTAGTTAGAGGAGTATGTCACCAGAGTGAAAACACCATAGGATTTATTCTTTCCCTCTTTCTACTCGAGGCCAATTTCCATTTGCCTCTACACGCTTTCTTTTGCTTTGTGCTCAACGAGTATGGTATTGAACCAGGGCAACTCCCTGCCCTTTCTTGGTGGACATTGGTGGCTTATTTCATTGACTGTTGTTTGCACAACGAGCCGCCCATTCTTGGTGTTTTCCAGAAGATCTATCACTTGAAAATAAAAAGGCAGGGTCCCTTGGTTGGAATGACCCACTCTAGTAAACGCTAATGTTTTGAGCCCATAATTCAAAACTAGGCCTCAAACCTCTATCTTAAAGAGAACAAGTTTGTAAGGGTCACCTGTAAACTTGAAACTGGTTTTGGCTTTCTCACTTTATGGTCCCTAACCCATGAGGATATTTTCCAACAAAGCCAGCATGTTGATTTCGAGGTCGCTTGGAAACAATATAAACGGCTAAGGAAGGGGCATATCCTAGAGTTGGGGAGATTGTTATTGCCCGAAGGTCTTCCAGTACTGTCTACAAGGGATGAGTCCCAACGGTCATCTGGCAAATGTTCTCTTACTTTGGGTGGACTCCTACAATGTCCTTTCTGTTGAGAGGGCCCAGCCTTACCACACTGACGATGATTTGGCATGGATATTAGTAGGGAGGACAAGAGAGCCTTCTTTCTTTTTCTACAATCATTGTGGGCTACGTCCATGCCATTAGAATATCATTTGTCATGGTACGTCTTCCATTCATTCACCCAGTCATGCTAATTCTCTTGTTGATGTTGCAAGGTCTACTTTCAATTTTCATACCTCTACGCTCGCTCTAGCAACCAATATGGATGTCTTATATTTATTAGATGAGGTTCACGAGAATGAGGGTTCTATTGGTGCCCCATCTAGAACAATGATTGATTGGAGAACTCAAAAGAGGCCAAGTATGGAATGGAGCACCTAACATACAAAAGATAGTGTCTGCCCACAACTAACTCGATGTAAACTTAGAAAAGGGTCTGCTCCCCAAAAGCCAACACTTCTTCTATTCCTGTCTTGCCTCCATCTTAACCAGTGGAGTCCGCCAACTCGGTAGACTCTCCAGTCTACGCTGCTGAGCCTTTTATAGCTGAAATCCCTCTAGAAGCAACACGCCAAAACCAGTCAGAGGCTTATCTTGGTTCTATGCCACGCAATGTTTCAACTGGCAAAGTAGATGAACTTTTCCCATGATGGGACCTCTTGAGGTCAGGGAAACCTCCCTTCTCACTAGGCATCATTCATCAACAGCAAAACAACATCTTGCCATAGTAGGTGAAAGAGGCTCTCATCTTTTTTCTTTCTTAAAATCCTTAATTATCTCCACTTTTAGTACTAGCCAAGTCCTCCCAAGCTTTAGATGTTGCATACGAGCTTATGAGTTCGGCCCTACAGGAGACTTGTAATCAAAATAATGTTAAAATAGTGAGCAGTCCCTAGTTGAACAGGCTCATGAGGTAGCCCTCAGCCAAAATAAAGATATTGACTCTTGTCTTTTTGCTTGGAAGATGAAGTATGTAAATTTAGAAAGTCGGGTGAAACAGATGGGGGAAGAGATCAAACTGCTAAAGGCCAGAGAGTCCTCTTGGGAGGAAAAGTTGAAATCTCTAGACCAAAAATGCTTATCCGAGTTGGAGCGTCTACACCAAACCAATGAGGAAGCTCTGAAGAAATACTAGAATGACACTAAAAAGAATCTAGCAAAGGCCTTGCCCATGTTATGATCCAACCTAGTCTTTCAAGGCCAAATTGTTATGGGTTCTCTCAGTCTGAGTCGGGTGGACTTCAATTGTCTACAGAAGGTCAGCTCTAATTCCTTAAACTTCAAGATTTACAATCTTGAGGGCAAAGAGTGGGAACAATTCTAGAGGGAATGGAAACAGTCAACCAATTTCTTCACTCCAAGTGAACCAAAAATAGGGGGAAATTTAGAGGATTCAATTGACCTTGAAGAGGTCCCCAGACAACGCCCCCACACAGAGGAAGTCCCCACAGAACTAATTGACCAGCCAACTGAGAAAGGAAATTGAAGACCCGTTTCTTTTCTTGTATTTAATTTCTTTGTTCAATTTGTATTATTTTCCACTTCTTAGCAAAGACATTATCACATTTGTTTCAACCGTCTCACTTTCCACAATACTAATAGTATACAAAAGTATTCACCATACAAAAGCCTTTTAAGTTACCTAAGGAATTAAGCCAGGTCCGACATATTATGCATACAGGGCTGACTCCCACTTAACTTCTAGAGGATCTGCTAAATCGAAAGTTTTGATACCAATTAACTTGTAACACCCTATACTGACCTGATTTACCGAATCTGAATATAAAATGTCACAATACTTACATACTTAAAATTTTTTTTACAATCTGCGAAAACTATATTGAATGTACCTCTTATTTATTTAAAATCCTTTCTAAGACAAAAGGGTTGAATAAAACATTTATCGTCCATCCCTAACTTTCAAAGATAGTATAAAGCATTACAACATAAATGTTTGATTAAACAGACATATTCATATTGTGTATTACTATTTTTCAATTGAAAACATGTTTTTAAAAGTCTCCTTCTGTATGCATAACATCACCCTCCATTTGCCACTATGGCGTATCCTAGTTTGGTCTCCTCAGGCGAACTAGTGCAAACCTACTAACCTGCATAGCAAATAAACACCCACAAGTTCAATGAAACCTAATGAATCCTAACCAATATTACCTTTTTAATGTTACTGCTGAAATCCTTAACTTTAAGATTTTGGACTTCCTTTCAAACCTTGGCGGGTACTCTTTTACTTCTTAATTGGCAGATAACCATACGCCATATCTACTATTAACCATATTTTACACATTTCACTCAATTGGCGAATCATAGACTACACACCATATTTCGAATCCTATTACGTAATTTCTTTGCAAATAGTAGTTGGATACACTTCTCAGAATTATACTCAATGGATGGTACTCTTGATGTATTCTTGTACAAGAACCAACAATTATTAGGAGTTACATCATATTTTCAGATTAGTCCAGAAAACCAACTTGCTTTGAAGAATATAAATTTTTAATTCAAGCTATATAATCCCGGATGACTTTAATTCAAGCTATATTTTCAGTTTTGGGGCTTGAAATTTTATCTTTTTAAATTGGTATTCTAATTTTTTTAAGTTACAATTTAGTCCGAAAAATTGATTAGTCTAATTAGAGCCTTAGATTATATGGAAACTTGGTAAAATTTTAGGATTAGACTCATAATGGGTAAAATTTGATAGGAACGCACTTAATTTATAATTTGGAATAGGTCGTGATAGTTTGTATTTGTTACAATTTAGTCCTTAGTAATAAAACTTGAATTAGACATAGTAAACGAACTCAAATTAAGCTGAAGTTTTTAGGCTTGCATAATTTGACTAAAAGAAGGCCAGTAAACACTTAGATCTAAAATTGGGTTAGTTTTACCATAGGTGGTAAAATGACAAAAATGCCCTTAGGTTAAATTACCTAAGAAAAGTTTAAAATTGGCTTATAGTTTGCTTCTGCATTAATTAATAAGTAATAATTAGATAAGAGTGAGGTGTTATAAGGTCGGGGTGTGTCTTGAGTGGTCATTAGTCAGAGAGTCAATTAGGTGGCTAAAGTAATGTTTTGAATTCGGGCTGGTCCGTCCTGGTTGGGTTTGGGGTGTCACACAACCATTACAAACCATAAGTTCATTGTACAATCTTTCCTAGGGCTTAAAGAGCCTACTGATGCTCTAAAGTTAACCCAGAATCGCATTCGAACCAAATTGCGACATTTAAAAAATCTGAAAACGACGTCGACGCAAGGAGTTCCTCATTGTGACGTGACCGTTTGTTTTGCCTCGTTGTGACAACTGGGTTCCTCATCACATTGTGGCCCAAAACCCAGATCTCATCGCGACGACCATTGCCTGACGCCGCAATGTGAACTTTATTTTTGGCACAAAATAAGCCTTTTGGCACCTAACCCAAGCCAACTATACCATTAAGTCATTTGGTGCATAATTGCTCCTTTGTTTCTGCACAAAACCAACCAAATAGTATACCATATAATCATTTAATCTTTACCAAAAAAAATCAATTCAACATGCCTTAATTTGACACCAAAACACATCAAAAAACTTGTTAAAATGCAAACTCATCTACCATATTTTCAAGCCATTCAAAACAACATTTAACCATGCCATTATCATGTTCAAATAATACCATTGCACATTCAAATTAGCCATTTAGACACCATCCATATGGTCTCAACACATGACCAAATCTTGCCATAATACATGTATTAGCATTAACATCTCATAATTCATATACTAGCCAAACTCAAACCAAGCTAATAATTCGAAGTTAACACACTTATAGAACCTATGTAAATGCCATAAAACTGGACTTTTTAATTGTTTAAAAGACTACCAATCAATGATGGGAAAGTGTGAGATTCTTATAGATCCATCGACACATTACGCAAGATGACAATCAGAAAAGGAAATGAAAAAAACAACGGGATAAGTACATTGAATGCTTAGTAAGTCCATATGTAAACTTACCTCGATTTACAGTTTAACAACTCAAACTAAATAACAAAGTAAAGATTTCCTAACATAACAAATCACAATAGCAAGGTGAGTGTTAACACAAAATTAATCATGTAATATACCAAATTTATAATATATCAATACATAAAATTTTAGTACTCGTAAAGTATATCAAATCTTTAAATTCAAATAATTCCTTAAAATCACATTTGATCATCAATACATTTTGGACCACTTCGATTTCTCAATTCATATTATCCATATTACCTAATGAAACTCAGTAAATGAATTGGAATACATTGGTACAATCATATCTGTTGCTTGTCCAAGCTGAACAAATAATTATGTCAGGTTACATATCCAAACTAGACCTTTATGTTGACACATCAAATAGCTTGGCGACAGCTATACATATACATGTCAAGTTACCTGTCTGAGCTAAACCTTTGAAATGACATCAAATTACTCGTCTGAGCTAAACCTGTGTCACATGTATCTTCGATTTCACAACAAATGTTGGAGCTCAGTAATAATTGGTAATTAACTTGTATCTATATCCATGTCCATGATACATTTACGAAGTTTCATCAGGGTAGTTTCAACATTTAAGTTCATACTTACTTCTTTACAATATAGTCTCATTTCTCACCATTTTGTACTAAATAGTAAACAATTCAAATTTCAATAAATCATACATATGTTCACAATATTTAATACATTAACATTTAAACACAATTACATCATATAAACTTATCTGAAAAAATCGGCAGACACGTTGAATTGCAAGGACTATTCAGTAATTTTGTCTTTTCCCTGATTATCCTCGGTTTGATTCAAATATTTATCTATAAAAAATTTAATTAAATTTATCAATTTCAAACAGTTTATTACAGTTTACTAAATTTATGAATCAGCCTATTTTTATTTTTGAATGTCCTTAAAGTTTTGCATTTTATTCAATTTAGCCCTAAAATCAAAATTGTCATAACTTTCAAATTTGAGCTTCTATTTCAAATTCAATCTCAATTTCATCCTTCTACAGACTTTCTATTATCTTTATTTACAAAAATTTAACATCAATTTCAAAATTCTTATACTTAAGTCCCTATGTTCAAAACTAACAATTTCCACTTTCCAAACTAGTCATTGTTCATATCTAAGCTTAAAATCTAGCCATATGACACCAAAAACTTCAAGAAATCATCAATGGAAATTTTTTGATACTTTAACAGTTTTACAAATTGGTACGCAGGTTAGCTAAATTAAGCTATCGAGACTTCAAAGATATAAAAATTACAAGAAATGGACTTATATAAATACCAAATTTTGAAGGGTCGAATGGTTTGAAGCTTAGAAATGGCTTCTTAGGTTTTTCTTTGGTTTTATATGGTGGAGAGAGAAGAATAAAAAAGATGAAAAGATTTATTATAAAAAGGATGACAAGATTTATTTTTCTTTAAATACTTTGATTAGTTTAATAATTAAATAAAATTAACTTAATTAAACTTAATAATTAACCTTATTCAAGTTTAATCAATTTTACTGGATGCCAACTATCTTCGACAACCGGTTGGCACCATAGCAATTGGTCCAATTGCTCAATTAAGCCTTCAATTAATTAAAATTCCATAACGAATAACTTTTACCACTTTTATAATTTAGTCATTGTACTTTAATTAACAATCCAAACAAAAAAAATTAATGGACCAATATTGAATTAAAAATTATACTAGTCTCGTAAATATTAATATTTATTATTTACGAACTTGATTATCAAAACTGGGGTTCTAAAATCACTGTTTCTGACACCACTGACTTTTAGGTCATTACAACTTTGGTATAAGTGGTCGTAGGAATATGAATGAAACATGGTATGGATTTATATGGTCTAAAGACCTTAGCTGAGAACCTAAGTTAATAATATCAAAATAATATGCTATGAAAAGTGATGATACATGTATAGAGCCTTAATGGCACTTGATATGAAATTAAGAATAATGTAACTTTGATGTGAGTGGCCATAGTGATATGAATGAAATATGGTATAGACCTATATGGTCTAAAGACCTTAGTTGAGACTCTCAATTCATAACATCAAAGCAATATGCTATGAAATGTGATGATACATGTATAGATTACCTTAATGGTACTTGATATTAAATTATGATATATAATAATAGATAGCCAAGTGAATGACTATCTATAACATCCCGCCCAACTTAGATCATACCGATATTCTGTTGGCATATCATTGAATAAGCCAGAGTAGTATTGGGTTGAATTATCAATTTAAGTGTTGGCTTGGCGTGTTTCAATTAATTCTTCAGTAGGCCTTTCTGCGGTACGCCATGCTAGAATTTGCCATTTGGTGAACCCTAAGGCCGACGAACTCTAGGGTTTGGCAAACTATTTGATGAGACAATTCACCAACTTTAGATGTTTTAGGTGAACTTATTAGTTCGTGGAGAGATAAGATTGCTTTACGTGGAAACAATAACTCGGTGAGTATCGTTAAAGTTCAGTCGGGACCTAATTGGAATTGAACTAGAGTACTGTAGATGACAACTTGATATGTTTAGGTAACTTAATGACATGTTTAGTTGGTTGCTTAAATGTGGAAGCGATATTGTACCACTCTGATTAGTGGTACTAGTTACGTTTGGTAAAAGGGCTAAAATTCAAATCTTATTAGGCAAGCTTAGTCTCTAAATTCAAAGTCGATAGTGGGGTCTTAGACCTTCCCAATAAGCTTATTTTCGTTATCTGTTCTTTAAAAGTATGTCTATAGCCAGCACTTTTTACTTTTACTTTTCTCTCTGTGTTCTCTCATACATCCTTAAGAAAATTTTTTTCAGTTATCTTCTCTAAAGGAGACGAGAAAAGTTTTCAGAAGCTTTCTAAACGCCATTGATAAGTATCAGCTGACTAGTAATTTGTAAGAAACCTTTAGGATTTTGTTGAGGAAATTTACGTCTTTTCATTAGTACATACATTATCAATTTTCAGTAGACGAATGGTCTGGTAATTATGATTGTTTGTTATTAGCTTAAGAAGCTATCAAAGGTCCAAAGAATTAAGGCAAATGACCAATAGAGTAGATTCTATCCTAAAGTTCCTGGTGAGTTTCTTCTTATTTCCTTTGAGTTATGAAAATTCTACGATATGTGGGTTATGAAAGATAAGTTTACTTACTAAAGATGGGTCGATGTGTCTTGTATTGATAAATGCATAATAAGTCCATGTTGTGTGTGTGAGCATGGCGATGATCGAGGTAAAAATAATCACTTTGTGTGTGAGCCTAGTGCCAGACTACTTGTGATAAATGAAAATGTAGAATGAAGTTTTATTTGTGATACCTCTAGTAGGGCAGATTTATTGCAAACTGGATTGGCAGATCACGGCCTGACCTTGAGGGAGAACACGTGTTTAATCTAACAAGGAATATAAAAAAATACGATTTGGCTTATATGCAATTCTAGATTTTGAAAATAGGCCGAGGCCGACACAAGGTTGAGTTATAGGTAAACATATGTAACCATAAGAAGTGCGTGTAAGTTGGCGGCATGTGTTCTCCAGGGATACAATATGCATTATTTTGGCTAAGTGACGTTATCGAAAAACTGTACTGGTAACTTGGTATAATGCATTTATAAGACTGAGTCTAAAAAGTATCTTTATTTTTAGGTCGATTATCGATAATCTGGTAAACAATATCTATCTACCTGGAACTCACTAAGTACAAATGAACTTACTCTGTTACCTTTCTTTCTCAGGCAATTGATTTGTAGAAGAAGATTCGTAGAAGGGGTCTGTGCCAAAGTTGCATCTACAAGTGAGCCACTTGTCTGTTTTGTATCATGCATGGTTGTTTGACGAAGCGTGTATACACACGTTTTGTGTTTAAATTTTACTTTTACTTCACAAATGTATTGTTTTGTCTTATAAAGTGTAATTGACCTTGTTGATAATTGTGATCACCAAATTCCCTTAATTTGTAGTTCTCAAAATTATCTTTTCCTATTACTCTCCTTAAGGATGCAATACCAAATGAGCAAGGAATAACATTTTTAACATAAAGGGGAAATCCTTATAACTGTTTCTCAACTTTTGAAACAAGTGAAGGTTTTGAATCTGTCAGTAATGCCCCGGTGCATTGGGTGGATTGTTTGGCTAGTTGGAATACACCATGTCTTTCTAATTGGGTAATGTATGTTACAAGTTTTTGGTATCATAGCCTAAGTTTAGTCGATTCTTGAAAAACCAAAGGTTAAGTCATGCTCCGACATGCATGATATATCTTTGACTTAGTCCTTGTGGTTTTGTTTTATTTAAGTTTTGTTGTAGCTTAGAAAAATGTGTAAAAGCTTAAGAGAAGTGATAGGAGAAGAGATTGATAGTCATGTAGCACCAGCGCAAGGATATGGTCTTATAAATGATTCAGGTACGACTGAAAATGCTTTATGTACCGTTTTTGTCACAATGATGAGTCAGATATTTGACTAATTGGTGGGGAGAACCCAAGCAACCCAACCACAACAACCTAAATCTGAAGTGGTACAGCCAACCAGTACCTCCTACACCTTTAGCACCAGTTACCAACCAGTTTAAAATAGATTTCGTGAGAGAAATTTGTAAGTGTGGTGTTAAACAATTTTTGGGGGATAAGGGTGATGACCCCACCGCAGTAGAACAGTGGTTATCTTGCATAGGCAGAGTGATTGCAGAACTGAAATGTATGTCACTAGATAGCCTCTTATGTGTTTTTTTATTAGAATGAGAGGCATATAAATGGTGGGAAATGCTGATACATATAACCCCAAAAGAAGAAACTGATCGGGAGTTCTTTTTAATGAAGTTCAGAGAAAAATATGTGAATCTGATGTATGTCGAATAAATGAAGGAGTTTTTGTATCTCAAGTAGGGATGAATGCCGGTAATGGAATATGAATGAAAATTCATTAGATTGAGTCGTTATGTGAGGGACACGTTTCAGACTGAAAAGGCCTTATGTGATAAGTTTGAGTGGGGCATAAGGGATGAAATTTGTGCCCTGGTAGTAGTTTTAGAAGTCCAGAGTCTAGCAGCCATGAAAGCCAAGGCTCAGAAGATAGAAATAATTATTCAAGAAAGAAATAAAAGGCAAAATAGGGAAAAAATGAAGAGGGGATTTTCTAGTCCACCACCTTTGACAATATTCAAGAGATTGAAATATAAAAGCTTCTCTGTACCAAGGAGGTATTTTTTGCCTTTTACTTTTCGACGAAAAAGAGGTGCACGACAAGCCACTTTAATGGAAAGTACTGGAGGATCCAAGGTGATGAGCGATCCTATTTACGAGCACTATGGAAGATATTATCGAGGTGATTGTTGGAAACAAAAAGGGGGTTTTTTTTCTTGTTGATTAATGGATCATCATATCAGAGACAACCCCTTAAAGGCTGATACCGTCTCGAAACAATTTGTGTGTGGGGCTCAAAGTACTCAACAAGATACAAGATTCAGAATAGTTGAAAATTCAAGATCAATTAAGGGAACTTTAAAGAAGAACTACATCAAGCCCACATCAAGGGTGTCCGTTAGAGCAAACATGATAAAGGCTAATGAAGATGCAGACTTACCAGAAGTTATCACGGGTAAAATTTCCTTCTTAGGACATGAAATTCATGCATTAATAGGCCCTGGGTCAACCCATTCGTACATTTGTACAAAGGTTATGGAAGGTAGGAGTCTAGAAGTTGTTCCTTCTAAGATAAATGTGTTAGTGACAGTAATTGGTAGAGTAATGAGAGATTGTTTATTGATTTTTGGCAAACACATCTTTTTGATAGATTTATTACTGCTAAGTTTGCACGACTTCGAAGATATCCTTGGGTTAGACTGGTTAACCAGACATAGCACTATAGTCGACAGTCAAGCCAGAGGTGTTTGTCTTTTAACTACAGAAGGAAAAGAAGTGTTTCTGCCTATCGTGTATACCAGTTTGGCAGATAACATAATTTCTGTGGTATCTAGCAGAAAGTTTATAGTTAAGGGTACAGACACATACTTGGCATATATTATGGGTTCGACTGAGGTGAGCAAGGACATTAGCAAAGTATCTACTATGAATGATTTCTCTGATATGTTTCCAGAGGAACTCCTAGGTATGCCACCAGATCGAGAGGTAGAGTTCTCAATTGAAGTAGCACTTGGTACTGCGCCCATATCTTGTACCCCGTATTGAATGGTGTCATTGGTGTTAAAGGAACTAAAGAAACAACTACAAGACCTTTTGGATAAAGACTTTATTCGACTAAGTGCCTCACCATAGGATGCGCCAAACTTGTTCATGAAAAGGAAAGATGGGACACTTCGCTTGTGCAATGATTATCGCCAATTGAACAAGGTAATTATGAAGAAAAAATATCTGCTACCTCAGATAGAACACTTTTTCAATCAGCTAAATGGAATTACCGTCTTCTTCAAAATTGACTTACAGTTTGGAAGATTAAGGGTGAAGAGTTTGGAAGATTGCGTTTCATTCACACTAAGGACATTATGAGTTCTTAGTGATGCCATTCGGATTAACGAATGCACCAGCAATATTCATGAATCTAATGAATAGAGTCATCCAACCCTACTTGGATCGTTTTGTAGTCATCTTTATCGATGATATTTTGGTCTACTCTAAAAGCGAAGCATAGCATGGAGAACACCTAAAGCTTGTTTTATGGACATTGCAAGAGAAAAAGTTATATGCAAAATTTAGTAAGTGTGAATTTCTCCTAGGTTACGTCATTTCTACAGAAGGCATCAAGGTTAGCCCTGGCAAGATCAAAGTTGTGCTTGATTAGAATCCGTCGAGTAATGTCATTGAGTATGTAGTTTCTTGGGTTTGGCAGGTTACTGTAAGTGATTTGTAAAAGGGATCGCCATGTTTGCAACATCTCTCATACGTCTACTAAGAAAGAAGAACATTTCAAGTGGGTAGAGGCATGTTAGAAGAGTTTTGACAAGCAGAAAGCAGTTTTAACGGAGGCTCCAATTTTAGCTCAGTCGAAGTATGGTGTAGAGTACACTGTGTACACTAACGCATCCCTGAATAGGTTAGGATGTACTCATGCAAAGAGGAAAGTTAGTGGAATATACATCTCATCAACTCAAGTCGTACAAGGAGAATTATCCAACACATGTCTTGGAGCTAGCAGCTATAGTGCTAGCACTAAAGATATGGAGACATTATCCCTATGGGGAGAAGTTTTGCATTTTCTTGGACCACAAGAGCTTGAAGCACCTGATGACACAGAAGGATTTAAATGTACACCAACGACGTTGGATAGAACTGCTAAAAGAGTAAAACCTAGTTATTGAGTACCACCCCAAAAAGGCGAACGTTGTGGCGGATGCTTTAAGCAGGAAGAATGTGACAGCTCTGACATCCCTTCGAGCGAGTGTTCGAATGACAGACGATAGGTAACTACTTGCAGAATTGACTATCTAACCTATTTTTCTTTCTTATATTCTAGAGGAATAGCTAAAAGATACTAAGTGAAAAGATTACAAGAAGCAATTAGCGTTTGGTGATACTATGAACTTTACCCTAGGAACGGATGATAAACTTCGGTTTATAGGAATGATGTATATGTCAGCAAGAAATGACTTGAGACAAGCACTTTTAAGGGAGGCTCATCAAGGATCATTTTCGCTTCATCGAGGAGTTATCAGTATATGTTTTGAGCTGTTTGAAATGTCAACGAGTGAAGGCAAAACACCAAGTTCGCTCAGGGAAGTTGTATCCTTTAAAGAGTCTAGAGCGGAAGTGGGACAAGATCACCATAGACTTCGTTTCAGGTTGTCCTTTCAGTCCTACCAAGAAGAACACAGATTGGGTAAAGATTGGCTTACTAAGACAACCCATTTCCTGCCTATGTGCACAAACTACTCGCTGGAAACGTTGACGAAGCTTTATATATCTAAAATTGTATGCCTTTATGGGATTCCAACATCCATAGTATCAGATCGAGATTCAAAGTTCACGTCAAGGTTTTGGAAACAACTGTAAGAGCCCTTGGGAATCAAGTTACAATTCAGTACCACCTTCCATCCTCAGACATATGGGAAATCAGAAAGGTTGATTCAAGTTCTCGAAGATATGTTCAGAAGTTGTGTAATAGATTTTGGAATTATTTGAGGGAAATATCTTCTATTGGTGGAGTTTACGTACAACAACAATTATCATACCAGTTTAGGAATGTCGGCTTTTGAAGCCCTGAATGGGAGAAGGTGCAGATCTCCCACCTGTTGGCTAGAACTTAGTAAGAAAGATAATTGGTCCTAACTTGGTACGAGAAACAGAAGAAATGGTTTTGGTTATTCAAACTCATTCAAAAGCTGCTCAAGATCGACAGAAAGCTTACTCTGATAGGAAGAGAAAAGATATTACGTTTGAGGTTAGAGACAAGGTATTTTTGAATGTTTTTCCTTGGAAGAATGTAATAAGATTTGGACAAATGGGGAAGTTAAGGCCGTGTTTTATAGGACCATACGAAATATTAGAGCGAGTTGGTGCAATGGCTTAGAGATTGGTGTTATCGCGGAATTGTTGAATATCCATAACATGTTCCATGTATCCATGCTCAGGAGATATCGATCAAATCAAGACAATATGGTACAAGTAGAAGCTCTAGAAGTGGATCCTAACCTATCTTATGAGAAAGAGCCTGTTCAAATTTTGACTAGAGAAGTGAAGGAATTGAGAAATAAAAGAATTCCACTGGTAAAAGTGTTGAATCACAATACGAAGGAAACCATATGGAAAAGAGAGAGTTTAATGAAAGAATAATACCTTTAACTTTTCGCAAGTAAGAATTTTGAGGATGAAATTTCCTACGAGGGGGAGAGTTGTAACAGCCTGCTCGACGTAGATCATATCTCTAATCTTTGGCATATAATAGAGTCAGCCAGAGTAGTATTAGCGTGAATTATTATTTTAGGTGTTGGGTTGGCGTGTTTCATGAATTCTTCAATACGCACTTGTGAGGTATTTCTTACTGGAATTCGTTATTTAGCGAACTCTAAGGCTCGCAAAATCTAGGGTTTGGTAGGCTCTTTTTTGAGACGATTCACCAACCCCAAATGTTTTGGGCGAACTTGTTAATTTGTAGAGCAATAAGATCGGTTTATGTGGAAATAATAACTCAGTGAGTATCTTTAGAGTTTAGTTCAGACCTAGTTGGAATTGAACTAGAGTACTGTAGATGAAAACTTGATATGTTTAGGTGGCCAAATGACCTGTTTAGTTTGTTGCTTAAATGTGCAAGCAATGTTTTACCACTCTGATTAGTGGTAGTAGTTACGTGTGGTAAAAAGAGTTAGAGTTCAAATCTAATTAGGGAAGCTTAGTCTCTGAATTCAAGGTCGATAGTGAAGTCTCACACCATCCTACTAAGCTTATTTTCGCTGTATGTACTATAAAAGGGTGTTTATAACCAACATGTTTTGCTTTTGCTTTTCTCTTTGTGTTCTCTCCAACTTTCTTAAGAAATTTACAAAAGCTTGTGAAATGTCATTTATAAGTACCAGCTGACTAGTAATTTATGGAAAACCTTTAGGATGTTGTGGAGGAAATTTACGTCTTTGCATAATCAATTTTCAATAGATGAATGGTTTAATAATTATGATTGTTTCTTATTTAGGTCAAGAAGCTAGCGAAAGTCCGAGGAATCGAGGCAAATGACAAATAGGGTAGATTCTATCCTAAAGTTCTTGGGTGAGTTCTTTCTTGTTTCCTTTGAGTTATGAAAATTCTATGATATGTGGATTATGAAAGGTAAGTTGAGCTTACTGAAGACGGGTTGATGTGCCTTGTATTGACAAATGCTTAATTAGTCCATGTAGTGTGCATGAGCATGGTCATGATCGAGTCAAAAATAACCACCTTGTGTGTGAGCCTAGTGCCAGACTACTTTCGATATATGAAAATATGGAATGAAGTTTTATTTGTGATACCTCCAGTAGGGCAGCTTTATTGCAAATCGGACTGGCAGATCATGGTCTGACCTTAAGGGAGAACACATGTTCAATCTAAAAAAGAATATAAAAACAAATATGATTTGGTTGATATGCAATCTAGATTTTGAAAATGGGCTTGAGGCCAGTATAAGGTTGAGTTATAGGTAAACATACGTAACTATAAGAATTGTGTATAAGTTGGCGGTATGTGTTCGTCAGTGATACAATTTGCATTGTTTTGTCTAAGTGTCATTATTGAAAAACTGTATTGGTAACTTGGTAGAATTTGTCTATAAGACTGAGTCTCAAAATATTTTTATCTTTGGGTCAGTTATCGATAATCTGATAAACAATATGTATCTACCTGGAACTCACTAAATTCAAATGAACTTACTCTGTTACTTTTCTTCCTTAGGCAATTGATTAGTATGAGAATATTCATAGAAGGGTACTGCGTTAAAGTTCCGTGGACAAGTGAGCCAGTTATCTATTTTGTATCATGCATGGCTATTCGGTGAAGGGCGTATACACATGTTTTGTGTTTAAATTTTGCTTTTACTTCACAAATGTATTGTTTTATCATATAAAGTGTAAAATACCTTGTTTATAATTGAGATCACCAAATTCCCCTAATTTGTATTTCTCAAAACTAACTTTTCCTAAGTTTATTCGCCTTTGATGACAGAACCTGATTAATGGGTAGTTTATTAATTCCTATTACTTTTCTTAAATATGGAACACCAAATGGGCAGATAGTTTGGTTGGTTGGTATACGCCATGTCTTCCTAATGGGCTAGTGGGTGTTACAATATCAATCTATTTTTATGTTGCTTGATAAACATAGTTGTACATAAGATTTTGGCTTATGAAAATAAAATTGAGATCTGAACTCTATAAGACATGTATATATGTTAATGACAAGTATAGGTCTAAGGACCAAGTTAAGATATTTCAATTCATGCAAACAAAGGATATGAGATATTGTATGTGAAGATTAAATACATGTGATATATGAACAATGTTCCTTTAGTGATACCCATTGTGAAAGCATGATAAGTATATGCCCATGTAACTTGGTAGAAAGACTAGGATATAGTTGGCATGCCATAGGGTCATTTGCACATTATCGTACAGGTTTGATGTTGATTGGAAGGCATTGTTATGTGATTGGATAATTTAGCAATTGTTGCTAATCATCACATATATGTTCTCTCTTTGGAGACCATGGTGTGGTGGAGGGATGTATTTGTATATGTATATGTCTTGCTTACGGGCTTCGTAGTAATGTGCTTTGGTTTGGTGTAGTTCACTTGTGTGTTCGAGTTCGTTTTTACAAAGTTGCATTGTACGAAAGGTTGATA
Source organism: Gossypium raimondii (assembly GCF_025698545.1). NCBI lineage: Eukaryota > Viridiplantae > Streptophyta > Magnoliopsida > Malvales > Malvaceae > Gossypium > Gossypium raimondii. The sequence goes on along the minus strand of NC_068567.1, from coordinate 20,536,525 downwards.
TGATCAATTGAAGCATTGGATATGTGGGTTAAAACTAATATGATGTAATTATTATTAAATGTCATGTTGAATATTGAATTTAGTTTTTCAACTTAGTAAAGTGGTCAATTAGTATGTCGGATTATTTTATCCTTTAGTGTTTTGAATTCAAATTGTTTTAACACCACTAAGCATCCAATGCTCATCATGCAAATGTGTTTACTCTATACATAGGAATTAAGGATGTTGGATCATTTTAGATTAGCTTGAAGGTATCCAAAGGTCTTGCAACTTAGCTTATTAAAGTCCTTGTAATTTTTCTCCAAAATTTCTTTAGTAATGGCTTGTAATGACCTAGTTTTCAACGGTACAAAAAATGTGATTTCAGAACCCCATTTCTCTAAAATGAGTTTGTAAATGTAAAATAGAATATTTATAGAGTCAATATAAGAATATAATAGAGAATTATCAAGAAATTTAGTGATAAAATCGTTAATTAAAGCTCAAGGATTAAATTATAAAAGTTTAATCACTATAAAGTTTTAATTAACAAAAGGCTTGAGGACTTAGATAGCAATTATCCCAAGGAAAAAAGATAAATAAATCAATAATAAATAATAGATAGTGAATGATGATGGTGGAAACCAGTAAGTATGATTAATAGTTAATTAAAGAATAATAAAGCTTAATTAAACTAATTAATTAAAGTTAATTATCATATAATGTAAGTATATAAGCTAAATAAGTGGATAAAACCACCATTATCTTCCTTATTTCTCACCATTTTCCATTTTAGAAAAGAGAGAAAGCTTCAAACTCTCCTTAAACTTTTTATCATCAATTAGGTATGAAAACTAAGTCATTTTCTTGAAATTTTTATAGATTTATGATCATGGGAGTTTGATTTAGCTAGCCCATGTACAAATTTGTTCAATCGTTGAATTTTTAGCAAGTTTTCATTGTTAATGAATTGATGAAATCTTGGAGTTGGTGTATATTAAGCGTAGATCATGTAAAGGACTAAATTGTAAAGTAAATTAAACTTGTTTTTTTAGCTTTGTAACATTACAGATCAAATTGAATAAAAGTGAAACTTGTAATGAAATTATGATATAAATAGAAAATATAGGATCCATAATGGAAGAATGTGAAATCAAATTTTGGTCCAAAGCCAAGAATCTAAAAATATGCTTATCCCAGTTTAGGGACTAAATTGAATAAAATGGAAAATATGTGTGTAATAGAAAAGGGATTAATTTGAATCATGCATCTCATGGAATTGTTATTGTGAGCCATTGAATTACTATTGTGTGTTTTATATGATATTGATTGGTATAAATATATATTTGTATAGAATCAGACTTGGATAAAAGTGGAGCTTGTAAAGGAAAAGCTAAAATTGTGGAATAGGCTAGAGAAATATACTCATTTTGTATTTTGAAAGATAAGTTCTTATGGAATTTACTACCCTTCTTTGTTTAATAAGTATGCTTGTGTTTATTTTTATTTTATATATACTTGAACTTAAGATTTTGGTGAAAATTGGCATACATGGCTAGCAAATGTAATTGAACCGAGATGAATTGAAAGAAGTTATTGATGTTATATCTATTGATTGTAAATAGAAGAATGGAAAATATCTTAAAATGTATCAATAAATGTATGTGTGATTCATGTTCAGATCCAATTTATGGAATTTGAAAATTGATATGTGATAGTTACATGATATGAATATGCAAATATGGATGATTGATGCCCGTGTAAACTTAGCAAAAGGCTAGGATACGATGGGCATGCCAATAGGTTCATATCATGATATATTATTTCGAGATGCAACATTTGTTGCGAATCAGCCAGTATTCATTATCTCTATAGAGACCTTGGTGTAGTGGAAGGATGTATTTGAATATGTATATACATTTAATGTCTATGGGCTTTGCACTTTGGTGCTTTGGTGTGGTGTAGTTTATGCTCATACGAGCTATCTTGGTGTGGTGTAGTTCACTTGCATGTCCGAGTCTGTTTTACTAGGGTTCCATTGTGTGAAACGTTGAAATTGAATTTTGAATTTGGAATATGAAATGAACTGAATTTGATAAGCTATTAAGATATGTGGTTAAAATTGAAATGGTATGAACTAGTAGATTGATTATATTGTATGATATTATGATGATCTTATATGATTTGGTATGATTTGGTGATGCTTTGGACATGTTATAATGCCTAACACATATGGATACCTATGTTTATTATGCTCACTTTGTTGTGACATTATGTGTCATGTTCTAACGAAATGTATGTCTAACCTTTTGGTAGTAACATGCTCACCTATGAACAAGGTAAGTGTTGTAATTTCCATCTGAACATACTAAGCTTTAAATGCTTACCTATTGTTGTTTACTTTACATGTAGATCCCTAGATTGCGAAACTCTCAAAGCCGGATTAATGTGGATATAACACTATCATCAAGATGGTAGAATTATGTTCATTTTGGTACCTAATATTGTGGCATGTATATAAGGTCCTTTACTATGTAAATGACCATCCCTAATGTGAATGTCAATGTGGCATTTGTGAGCTAATGTTAGGCTTGTATGTTAAGATTGGTAAATTTCCTATTTTGTGCTTAGTTTTGATCATGTTTAATTCCATTTGAATTCTTGATTTCAAAGCTTGCATAAATCTTATGTGTTAAAGCTTGCAAATATATGGTGACTTGGTATGTTAATGCTGGAATATGGCATAGTTATGCCAAGTTCATGAGTGTGTATCAAATGTTAATTGAATTCTTTGATCTTAAAAATTTTAGTAAGCCTCATGTATCTAAATTTGCAGGATATGATGACTTGTTGAATTGGGAATGAACATACGAATCTATAAATGTTTTTGGTAGGAAGTATCAAATGTGTTCCAAGGAGATTTTTTGCAAAACAAGAAGTAACATCACAATGAAAAGTCCCCAATGTCGTGACTTAAATCGATAGTCAGTAGCGTCATGACATCGAGTTTTCTAAACTCACGACGGCACTCACTGATTCTTGGACTCATGAAGTGATAGCCATGATGTTGCGACGTCAGCTCGTGAATTTTGAACTTTTCAATTAAGTCCTTAACCGACCTCAAGTTACCAAAAGAGCTTTCGCAAACTCGTATAGGACCCAAAAATGATTATACAACATACCGTGAATGTGCTTAACACTTGTTAGCATGCATAAATGGTGAAATTATTTTGAAATTAGCTATAGTTGTTTCGAAAATGGATGTGACATCCTGTAACATAGACCCGGTGTTTGGATCGAGTTTAGAGTGTTACATGGTTGTTGGAAAAATTCGGTTAAGAAAATGGTTTACTGCAACAACGAAAATTTAAAAAAATTCTAAATCGAGTTAGTTTGTGGTATTTATAGTAATAAAATTTTATCCAAAAGTACATGTGCTTAGTGTGAGACAAATGAATCGTTCTTAGTTCTAACTGAACGACCTTCTCTTCTATCGGCGTACCTTGAATTACACCGAGTGTGGGCTCGAACAACATAAACCAAACACAACATAAGAAACAATTTTATTACATTCAATAGGAAAGTAATTCTCTCAATAGAAACTAGTAGAAATCATAATTCCCAGAAAGTAGAATTTATTCTATCAAAATAAATTCTCATTACTTTCCAGCAGAATAACAATATATGAAACTTGCATAAATGGCTTTAGCAGTGTCATGGATTTGTAAATAGAGATATGGGAATCCTAATTGAAAAAGACTTACACAAATAATATTTATTTAATAGAATCCAACTGGAGTAGGGGTGGGCGACACGCTGTAACGCCCCAAAATTTTTAATTTCGTTATTGTGAAAATATGACACAAATATCTATCTGCTTCAGTGGTTAAGTGTTCTGGGTATGTGTATGAGGTCCCAAGTTCGAGCCTTGACTTGGGCAAATTTTGGTATTTTTATGAATAAAGCCTTATCTCTGGTCAGTATGCTTATAGTTAAAAGTTGGTAAAACTATATCAAAATGGGTTTGCTGGTCTGGTGGCTAAGGTGTGTGTTGGCGGGTGGGAGGTCTGGAGTTCAAGTCCCTGCGTGAACAAGGGAATTATTTGCCGTGTGGCGAGGTGGTGTCCTAATCAAATTGAAATTTCGAGTAGTGGAGTTATTGTGGGGGGTTAGAGAGAGAATTAAGGAGATGAGTTGCCAGATTTCTAGGCATTATCTTTTTGTTTAGTTTTTTTTTCAAATTTCAGACTCTTTTCCACCTTTGTGACGTTTTCTCTCTTCTCCCCCACTCTCAATATTCGGTTTTCCTCTCTCTTTTTTTCTAAATAATAAATCCCTGCTGCTGAATTTCCTTTGAATTCTCCTTCCGTTTTCGTTGTATTTCTTCATCTTTTCCTCTTTGTGCAAGCGTGCAATTATGTTGTACGGTAAGTTTCTGTTTTGTTAAACTCGATTGTTACTCCGGATAAGGGATTAAGGGGTGTTTTGTTGACTGGTTAGGAGTCGATCGTGAGGCTAGAATTAACATTCGTCGATTTGACTCGAAGTGGTGATTGTTTGGTAAGTGTATAGGGTATGCGTTTTCTTGTATTGTTTGGGCGAGTGGTTTTGGCTTTGAATTCGTTCTTAACTTTGTTGAACTCTTCGTTAATGAGGAATGATTATTTTTACAGCAACGAATCGTTTCGGTTGCTATCTCCCTCGTGTTGAGTAGTGGTGTGCGAAGTTAGAAGGTTTTTGGTGATCTCGAGATTGCGTAAGCAGCAAAAACGATACATACGTGTACCCGAAATGAAGAAAATGGGATTCGACGAAAATTCGAAATTTCTTGTTGTCGAGAAATAAGAGAAAATGATGCGAAAAAATGTAGAGAAAGGAAATAAATGTTTTATAATATTGGAAATCAACATTCTACATTAAAATAGTTTTGGACAGCAGTAACAGTCTAACTTTGAAAAATCATCTAAAATATTGGAAATTGAGTTAGAGGTGGAATAAATTGTGAAATTAAATTTTGTTGAGTCTAGTTTTTCATGGAAGAAACAGTGTAAGCAATGAAATTGTAAGTTATTAGATATAATGAATTTTTGAGACAAGGTCAGAATGGTTACGAGTTCCCTTGTTCTGACTTTTGAAAATCATCAAAAATTGTAAAACAATAATTAAGGGCTTAAATTTATATCTTTAAATCCTTAATGAGTCTATTTTCAAGAGAAATAAAGAAAAACATCATCCATATTTCGTACTATGAGATAAATAATTTTTAGTAATGAAAGGTTGAAGCTGTCAAACAGCAGAATAGAGATAACTTTGAAGATTTTACTATACTTATTTGATAAGCTATAAATTCTAAAACTTTTATGGTAGAAATATATTTGAGTCTAGTTTTGGAAACATCAAGCGGATCTTAATTTGAAATTCTGCAGCTCAAGATATAAATAATTTAGTGACAATGACTCAAGTAGACAACTCTGAATGATCATCTAAGTAAATAGTGAAAACATATATGAATATTTAGCTAGCATGGGTTGCATTAAAAATGGATCACACGGCCAAGGCCAATTTGGGCCGAGTGGCCCATCGGGGACAAACTGACGTGTAGGCCCATTATTATCGAAATGATTCTAAGGTTGTACCGGTCGCCCAAAGTCGACTGTGAACCTGCTGTAAGGTCGGTAAGTGCTACTTAGACCCCTGAATGTGTGAAATTGACTGAATGATATTTGTACTGAGCATGTTAATATCTGAATTCAATGTATATACTGAAATTGCATAATAGCATATCATCTATGGTATGTTGCATTGCATTGGGTTGGGGGTTGTTATTCGGAGGAAGTGTACTGAAAGGCTTTAAGCCTAATTTACTGGCAGCTCAGCCGCAAACTACTGTTTTGTGCCGCATTCGGTACTACTTAGAGTGTAGGGATGGGTAGATTGAATATATCCCTACATGGGGTGTAGGGTTGGACGGAGATGGTGTGTAGAGGCTGGATGGGTAGGATTTTGCTACTACATAACTGTTACTGGTATTGATACTGTGATGGGATAAGGACCTACTGCATTTTTGACACTGTACTGAGATGGGCTAAGGCCCAAACTGTCACTGATACTGAAAATGGCTTATGCCCAAGATTGTTCAACTGTGCATTGTGAATACTGTTTGTTTGTTTGTTTCTGCGAGATTACACACTGAGTTTACGTAAACTCACCCTTTTTGTTTAATGTGCACAGGTAATCCCAGACTTAGACGGATCGGTGCGACGGGAGGACTCCGCGGTAACCACAAAAATTTTTGGACTTCATGATTTTCAATTTACGTTTTATGATTTAATTATTATTGATTATTTGGGTTGTAATTTAAGGACCCTCTGGGACTTTGGTTTTAAATTTTGGGTTTTTTATTTGTTTATTTTACTTTATGGATTTATACCTGCTGGTCATAGGAAATTCGATTTTCAAAAAGTTAAAGTATTTTCTAAATGCATAGACTGTTTTACTAAAGCTTCAGCAAAGAGGGATGTTTTAAAACAAATGTTTTAAATGAATAAAGACGTCTTCCTAAGTTCGAATAAAGGTTTACTAAAGATAATAACATGGAATGTTTTCAACGTAACAATGAGGTTTCAAAAACACTATCGTGTGACATTGCTAGGTACGACCATAACGTCTAGGCTGGGTTTGGGGTGGTACACACACTCTAGTAAAAACTATTAGGGTTGTTGCTCCTCTCATTTTGTATAAGGAGACTTAAGCCTCTCTTATATTGGGTCAAATTATATGTGCTTCCTGAATATTGACCCAAACTCTTTATATTTTAATATAGCCTAATATTTATTTTCTATTTCTCAAAATAAATATTATTTTAATTAATTAAATTAATTTCTAATTAAATAATTTTCTCAACCCAATTCTAATTTCATTAAAGTCATAACAACTTTACCGTAAAAGAATTTATAAGAAAAATATTTAATGTCTTTATTTAATGGATTCATATTGGCTAATTAATTTAATTTCAGTTCTAAAATTTAATTATTTAATTATAATTAATTAAATAATAATTTTCAAACCTTAAATTAATTCTCAAACCATTTCTATATTTAGTGAGAAAACATATTCATTTGTGAATGCAGCCTATTTCTCTAACTTGATCATTTCCATTCATTTATGTTCATTTGGTTCTACATGCAATTCATTTTTAGTTTCAACGAGCTAGTGGAGGCACCGATTGGACGTATATAATTAGGGCTTAAATAATTTATAATAAATTTTTAGCTTTTTACTTATTAATTATAAAATTATTTAGTCACGAATTCATTCCACTAAAGTATCGTGATTGAGCTCTCCCTAATATATACCATTACGAAAGCTACTTAATTAATGCTCATCCAATGATCTTGTCATACGTGTGTTATCCTCATAGGATAACTTTAATCTCTTTGGGATAAATTCATTCTCCCAATATGATCCTATTTTATGTCATGGAAACCATTTCATCTTCCTTCATGAAAAGTCATTTATCACAAAAACAAATGACCAGTGGTCACGTTTACTTTACATCTATCAGTTAATGTCAATTAGAGGATATCATTTACAATTTAGTTAGGCTATGAATTCCAGTATCATGGAAAGATGCTACATATTGCAGATTTCGTATACCCAATGCAATAGCTTTTAATTCCTCATCTATTTTAACTCAGGCTTATACTTACATCAAAGAAGATAAGTCATGCATACATAGTCCATCATCCATTTAGGGAATAAGGTATGTCACACTATAAATGTCATAAGTGAATAAATCCATAAATGGATTTAGGATCTACTTAGGTCTTGTTAGATGTACTGACAGTCTAGTCAGTTACATCTATGTCTCTATCTTCTAGGGGTCATATGTAACACCCCATACTCGACCAAATGCTGGATCTGATTCATTGCCAGAGCAACTACGATTTACCACATTCAAATACAAGTAAAACATGCATTAACACAATAAATAATCGTTTCTAGGTCAAATACAAGCTTATGCAAACTCAGTACCATCCTGGGATCGAACAAGAACTAAACCGTAAAGTTTTCAAAACATCTCAAGTGGATGTTGTAGATTTTAGGGCTTGGGGTTGCGACTATGAACATAGTAGCCAAACTTCCCAAGTCGAGGACCAAATTTTAAAGCTTTAAAAGTAAAACAGAGTCGACATTAAGGGTGTGAAGTCGCAACTTTCCACACAACCCATTAACTCTCAAATTTCATACTTTTCCAGGTTGACAAAGGACTTCAAGAGTTGGCCGTAAGGCCACCAAATGACCATTTTCACACCTAAGATAGTTCTACATACAATTTACAATCCAACAATATGCATCCCATGCATAACTATAAACCATTTCCATATATACGCAGCTCATTTATACAAACTTGACCATTTCCAACATTTCACAAATTAAAGCTTAGGTAATTGCCCTTTGACCAACCCTACTACAAAATATATATTTGCACATGTGCATAGCATATCATACATGAAACTTCCTACTGCCAAAGCATAAGGAACTTTTCTCATGTTCTTGTTGCAAAATTATCGACTGATGTGCAAATATATACAGTCATCAACAAGTAATAAAGTAGAGAGTAAGTGTATTGTGTCTACAGGAACTATATAGTCAAATATTGTGAAATTTCAATTGGCAAGTTGGTGATTAAAAATAATTAGAGTGTGAAGTGTGAATTAAATAATTAACTAAAATAAAGGACTAAATATGGAAATCAAAATGAAATTGGAGCAGCAATTCACGAGGTTTAACAACTATGACATGAATGAGCTAGAATAATTACTCTTCAACTTAATTTATTCACAACAATGTTTAATAAATGTTAGGAAAAATCCATGGCAACTTAATTATTTATTAAATTAGAATATTTAGTCATAAAATTCTGTAGAAATCCTATGTTTATCTATTAGTCAATATGTATATGTCTATTTCATATTTAACTAAGGATTATATTATAAAACATCATTCCTTAGAAATCATGTGAAGTAACAAAGATACGTCTATACTAAAATAATTTAATCACATTAACCCTAAAGTTATGCAAGGTAATGAATACCTTTCGATATTATTACTAATTTGACCTAACTTATCATTAACAGATCAAACATGCACCATCCAAATATCGTATCCACTAATTACCATCCGATGCTGATTAAATAAAGAGTTCAGATGTAGTCAAACATTATTATGTTTGAGCAACATGTCTATGATTTTATTTGGATGAATAAAAAATTAAGGCACAAAACATTATAAACATATTATGAACAATATAAGTCAAGATTTTGCAATCATTCTAGAATAATAAAAATAAGTCATCATTATTAAATCAAAAAAATTAAAATAAATTGCAATCATGTATTTCAACTTAGAACAAAAATAAAGATTAAAGGGAAGAAAAAACTCCAAGTAGAATCCGATGGTTCTTCATAACACTGCTCGCGATTGTTTCCTCATTTCTTCTCATTTGCTCTGATGCAAATTTACTCCTTAGGTGGCCGACCTTAAGAGCTTTAACAGTCTAGAAATGCTCACTCAACTCTCTCAAATGTAGAGAGAATGTAGAAACCAAAATGAGTGATGAGAAATGCTTGAAAGAATAAAGGATGATAAAGTGATGCTTGAGTGAGGGAATGTTAGCTCTATTTATACTTGAAGGCTCTAACGATCCCTTGCTATTTTAAACGAGGAAATCCCCTAATTTGCTCCCTAGAATGCTCTGCCCTTGTTTTATGGAAAAGGTGGCGGCATGCTTCTTTGATTTCCTTATGGTGGTTGTGGTGGTTCCTTTTTTTGAGGAAGGTAGGTGGAGAATAAGTCTTTTGTACCATTTTACCCTTTAGTGGACGGTTAGGCTCCTCTAGGTGGACTTGTTGGGCCTCTACATCTGCTGAACTACTTTTTACTGGGTTGAATTGCCGTTTTGAAGCCCAAGGGAGCTGAGATGCACAAAAAGTATAATAAAAACTATAAAAAGTGTTATCAATTACTCAAAATTTGCATGAATTAAATATGAAAACTGTTGAAAATAACTCTATATTTTAGAGTTATCAATTCTCTCTTTCTTTTGTTGTCTTAGGATAACCCTCTAAAGAAAGACGATATCCCGATATAAAAGGTTCATTTCCCTTCTTTGTATCAGTCATTGGACAAAGCTTCAATATTTTCTCTATGTATGAAGCTTGCAATAATGCTATCACTTTGTTCTTTCGATCCCTAGGATTCAAATGCCTAAAACAAAATTATCTTCTCCCTAGTCCTTCATGCTAAACTTTTGTGTTAACCACAGTTTAACCGATGAAAATTTCCCTACATCATTACCAATTAGTATAATGTCATCGACATATAGAATGAGCAAGACCACATTTCCATCCCCTATACGTTTATAAAAACAAGGTTCATTTACATTTTGCTCAAATAAAAAAGTCTTGATTGTTTGAAGAAATCTTTAATTCTATGATCAAGATGGTTGCTTAAGTCCATATATGGATCTAAGTAGTTTGCAAACTTTATGCTCGTTTCCTTAGTCTATATATTTGGTGGGTTGCATCATATGTATGTTTTCTTCAAGATAGCCATTCAAAAATGATATCTTGACATCCATTTGTCATATCTCATAATTGAGGGCCACCGCAATAGATAGCAATATGCAGATTAAATTAAGCATAACAACTGGAGAGAAGGCTTCTTCGTAATCGATACCTTATTTCTAAGTATAACATTTTGCTACAAGTCTGGCCTTACAAGTTTCCACTTTTTCATCCACATTTCTTTTCCTCTTGTAGATCCATTTACACCCTATGGGTTTTATCCCTTCTTGTAAGTCTATAAGCTCCCACACTAAGTTGGAGTCCATAAAATCCATCTCAGCTTTCATAGCTATTTCCTAGAGCTTGGAATTAGCACTCTGCATCGCTTCATCAAATGTGAGTGCGTCATCATATTCCTGTTCGACAAACTCAGTGTTAAAAACACTTTCACCAAATTGAAAGAACTCAAACTATAAGAGATCCTCCCATTACGACAAAGCACCCTATATTTGGGAGTTGGTTTACTATTGGGAGTTGGTTTTGGAACTGATTCTGTAGGATTTTGTATATTTCTTGAAAATTCCTTGAGTGCCTCTTTACTCCAGGTTTGAAGTCATTCATGTAACTTTCTTTAAGGAAAGCAACATGAATTGACACTCTAACAGTTTGCTCTTTGGGGTTATAAAACAAACCACCCTTGTTCCCTTTGGATATCCTACAAACATGCATAATTTTGTCTGCGAGTCCAAATTCCTCGCATCTTTATCCAATACTGGGATAGCATCCTCTATGAGGTACCCTAATAACTTATCTAATAAATATTCCCCACATCGATCAAATCGAAGTTCCTTTATAAGTAAACCTTGTTGTTTCTCCATTTCTGCATGAAACTCTTTGAATTTATCAAATGTTTCACTTTTCCAGGGCATTAGGTACACATACACCTATTTGGATTAATCATGAATAAAGGTGACATAATACTCGTAACCACCTCTTGCACTGACGCTCATGGGGCCACATACATCAGTATGCACAAGTTATAAATGTTTCATGACCCTCGTTCCTTTTGCATTGAAACATCGTTTAGTCACCTTACCCTCCAAGCAAGATTTAAATTGTGAAAGATCAACTTCTTTAAGCGAACTTAATATGCCATCTTTCACAAGTCTAGTGATTATTTCTTGGTTAATATGACCAAGTCTCAAATGCCAAAGGTATGCCTCATTAGAGTGAGAAGTTTATAGTCTTTTATTCGATATTTTAGTCTCAAGTAGTGTGTACATTTTTAGTTTGATAAAATAGAGATTATTTGACATTCATCCATTAGAGGTAATATTTGGTTTCTAAATATTCCAATTCCATTATTAAAATTCACGGTTAAGCTATCTTTATATAAACATGTAACTAAAATTAAGTTTCTCTTGAAACTTGGTACATACAAAATGTTTTTGAAAATGTACATCTCGTACTTGGTACATAAAGATGTACATCTCGTACTGCTTCAACTACCATAGTTGTCTTGTTTTCGGTCTTCAATGACAGACTCTTATCTCTAAGATCTTTCAATCCCTTGAACTCTTGTAGTGAAACACAAACATGATTAGTGACTCTCAAATCAATCACTTATTGGTCTATTGAATCCTCCACTAAACAAGCTTTTATCATAAAGAGTTTCATACCTTTGTATTTGCTGGCTAGGTATTTCTTTCACTCTTTATAGTTTGTCTTAAAGTGCCTTTTCTTACTACAGAAGAAGCATTTAGACTTAGATAAGTCTTTAGGCTTTCTAGTTCTCTTCCTTTCCACTTGTAGTGGCCCAGAGACCTTAGTATTTGCTTTTTTAGCACACTTTCCCTCCCCTTTTGAGGAAAAAGCGACAACTATATTTGCTTCTACTCTTCAGACTGGCTGATCACCATTCAACATCAACATATAGGATTGTACCTCCTTCATGATTTGTGTAAGTGCTAGGTTCTTGTTGCCAAGGTTATATGCGGGCCAAAAGCCATCAAAGTCCTTGGGCAAGCTTTTGACCACCATCTCAATTTAAGTGTTCTGGTCCAAATTGGCCTCATTGTCCATGGCCTTGGAAAAGTATCCCATAAGAGTTATTATATGGTTTTTGACCGGACTACTGAGCTTTTGTTGGGCATTCATCAAGCTAGCTATAGTAGACTGTCGAGCCAAGACAGCTTGGCCTTCAAACATGTCTTCTAGTTTATATTTCAAACCAATTCATGTCATTTTCCATTTTATTCATTTTAATTCTCTATCTCGATATTCCATGTGAACTCAACCTAAACAATCCATACTATTTCCATATACTCACCTTGGAATTTACTCATTCAATTAACATGTATATGCAAGTGATTAAATCTACCTCGACAATCCAAAGTTTTGCATCACTCATCAAAAACTCTCACTTGTCCTTTCCCTCTCAAAGGCTCAACGTCAACGTTAGCTATGTACATGCATACAACAGATATGAATATCAATTTACATCCAATTCACAATCAAATACAAGATCAAACATATTTTTCAATTTACTCAATTTAGTCCCTAAAGCCGAGACATACATAACTTTCAATCTAAAGCTTCGAATTAAAATCTGATTTTACATTTATTGATTAGGGATCTTATACTTTCTATTCCTACCACAATTTCATAACAAGTTTGCATCTTATTCAATTTTGTCCCTAATGTACAAAGCTAACAATTAAGCTTTATAATTTAGTTCTTTTCATAATCTAAGCTTAATTTCTATCCATTTCAAGCCTAACTCATCCAATTCTAAACAATGGGAACTTATCAAAATTTCAATAATTGAAAAAATGGATACATGGGCTAGCTTATGTCGATAAGTTGGAATAAGTGGTCGAATGAAAAACTAGGTTTTTGAAGCTTTTCTCTTTTGGTCACAAATGGTGGACAGTAGAGTTGAAGATGATGACTGCTCTCCACTCAAATTTCCTTATGTAGTTGGTTTAATTTATAATTAAGCATATTTAATTAATTTAATCTTACTTAATTATGCCTTAATCTTCGATTAACTAAATATAATGTCATCCACCATCATCATCCAATATTACCTATCTAAATTTTTTTATTAACCATTTTAGTCCTTTAGATAATTCCTATCTTAGTCCCCAAGCCTTTTCCTAATTAAAATTTATTGTGATTAAAGTTTTACAATTTAGTCTTTGGACCTTAATTAACCACATTTTTACTAAATTAATTAACAAATTTTCAATATATGCATATAATAACAACATAAATATCCCTATTTAATATTTATGAACTCGGTTTACGAAAATGAGGTTCCAAAATCACATTTTTCGACACCATTGGAATCCGGGTCATTACAAAAAGTATTGAGAACCTTGTGGTATATTTATTAGTGTTTGGAGATGGATGACAATATGAGGTTTTTAGAGATATTTTGAAGTGTTTAAAGATTTAGGAATGGTTGAGAAAGATTGGGAATGAATGCAACATGTCTTGGTATGTTTATAAGTTGTTTCAGGCTTGTCTTTAACTCCCTTGCTCCTAAGTATCTATACTTGAAGGACTTGTATCGATACAACCTAAAAAATGTAAAACAAAAAAAGAATAGTGATAAGTAGAGCTGTCGGTACTTGGAGGACTTTGTACTGGTACTACTAGTTTGGGTTGTTTTTCCTCCGAAAGGGCCCCAAACGACCTCTTATTGAAGTTGGATTATAAAGAAAGTTTAGAAATGTTTCAAAAAGTATTAAAGGAGATTAAATAAGTTCAAAATATGAGTTGAACTTGAATTTCATGTTTATTTCTTGAGAGAAATGTTTGACTTGAAATGTAGCATTTCTTGCTCGAGTCTAGGTTCGGGCTTGGGTAGGAGGTGTTACAATACCAACACATATTCTAGTTATTTTGATGCCAAATATTCATTAATAACTCATATTTTCTATTTATGTTAAAATTTTATTTTAACCCTTCAAATTTTCAAAATTTACAATCTAGTCCTTTTCACACATTTTCACATTAAAAACTTTGTACATTGTTTTTCCTTTCCATTATCAATTTAACTTCTTAAGAAATCTCTTTATCTGATTGGTTTTCATATTTCCTTGAAAATTCACAAACATGATCATCGATTAATAGCAAATGTTGTACTGTAAATTTCGTGGCACTACATTTCCATTCAAAATAGTCATGTTTTCTCCCTTCGATTGATAAAGTGATTCTTCACGTCATTACAATTTTCTCATCAGTGGTCCTAACTTATGTCTTCTCCAGGTCACTTTGTAACCTGCTTCAAACCTAAAGGGGACTATTGTAATGTCATGACCATAAAGCCTAATAGTAAAGGGCCCAAAAGAATTACCATAAAGTATGTTTAATAGATATAAAAGGAGAAAGTGAGTTCTTAAGGACAAAGAACAGTAACCAAAGGACTTACTATTCCGAAAACTAGACAGGCACAAAGCTTGACATTCTCGGAGTAGAATAAAGAGAACAAACACATAAAGTAAGAGGCTAAGCCAATCTTGAGGCCCTTTAGGCTCCAAGGCAAAAGGAGCAATCATGTGAAATGCAAGAGAGAAATAAATCATAAAAGCACCTCTAAGAACCCTTTTTAGGGTAATCCCACTATTCATCATCTTCAACCTTAATCCTTTCTTGATATCAATTTATTGTCTTAAGTATCGAAGAGCAATCGAAGTGCCAACTCTAACTTTCATTTTCGCTTACTTTTCTTTCCTTCTTCCTCACCCTCTTGTCTCCATAAACCTAGTCCAAACCAAAATCCAAACTAACTTCAAACATGTAATATAAAAATTAAATCCAAAACTTACCACAACTAATAACAAAATTTGACTTATTTTTCGTCATTTTCTTTGATCCTTTTCCTCATTGACAATCAAAATTTAAGTTTATCATTATTTGTTTTTAAAAGGAAATAATACCTTTCTTTCTCTTTTTTAATGTACCAAAGCACACTAAAGCTTTTGAAGAACAAGACACCACATCTCTTTATATAACTATTAGAAAATCTACTCTTGGCAGTCCTTTTATCGACCCTGATGAATATATAATAGAAGCACTACCAAAAAACTACTTCATAGAAACACATTGATGCTTTTTGTCTATGGTTCATCTAAGTTTTTTGTTTTATAATTGAACACTAATCACTAAAATTAATTAGATTTCACCACGATTTTAGTAATAAACAACTTTCAGCATGAGTTTACCATACCTTAATCTGCCATTACTTTAGATTTTATTTGTAATAATTGAAGGACTTTTATGGCTTACATTACATTGGATGAAGTTGAAGCATTCTTCATCTTCTTTAATTTCATTTGAGAAACATAAGCAACAACTCTCCATGTTAAGGTTTGATAAAAAAACTAAATTCTTCTTTTTTATTTTAAAAAAACTTTACCAATTAGTTATGTATGCTAAGTTGGCAATTAACAACTTGTTTTATGTACAGATTAGAGACAAAACAAATGAAACTTAATAAAAAGCCAATGATGGAAAAATTACAAAATAAATAAAAAAACCATTAAACTATCAAGCTTGCAATTCTAGCAAAGTCGGGCTTTCTTTATTAACTATCTTCCAAGAAACACCAACTGGATTGTTCAGGTTCATTATAAAGTAACACTTTCTTCACATATATTCATTTTCTAATTTTTTCTGTTGCTTTTGGAGTACAACCATTTCCCAAAACCACAAAAGGAAGAAGGGAAAAATAGTAGTTTTTGTGGTCTATACAAATGGCCTAGACAATTGGACTTTAACCTCAATATTAAACAACAATGCATTAGTCCTCTTAAAACACAAGAAAACCCGAAATTGATTTCCCCTTTAGATATCTAGATTATGTATAAAATGTATTGAGGAAGATAAAGGAAATGGCTAAGAAAAATAGTGTGGAGTGGGAAACAACAAGAGGAAGCATCCTAGAAGAGTTTCCCAAAAGAAACTCTAGTAACCATGAACTATTATTCTCCTTAGATGCTACCTTTCCTTCCTTGTAATATTTTATCCATCTGTTGTGCCCAATTTTGTTCGGGTTGTATTGCTTGTTGATATTTTACTGGATAAATATAATTATATCAATACAAATAACAAACAAAATATGATCTTTAAAAGAAGCATAAAGAAAAAGGAATAAATTTAATTGAATATTTCATATCCTTAGTGTTTACATTGTAGATGTAGGGCAAATTTTAATCATATAATTAGCACCCGTACATGTAAACTTATTGGTAGGTTCATCAAAAGCGTAGATATATGGTTTTGGGCATGCCTCTTTGAACATCTCCAAATAAATCGATCATTTTTACTGGTGTCTGATGAGGTGTACGCCCCACTACAATCTACATTGGAGTCCTGAAAGCTTCTCGTGCCCTCTTACTGGCATAACTTGTCCTTACTCATAAATTTTTTCAAGCATTACCGATTCAAACTATTGACACACCCTATTAGCAAGTGATAAGTGATAAAAGTAACATATTTTAATCCCATTATTAATGCGTTTTTGGATGATTATTTATGCAAATTAGTGGATTTTATGCTCCTAATCCTTTGCATTCATGTTTCTATACTTAAGAGAGGATTTGAGAGCAAAAAAAGGGCGAAAATCAAACAAAAAGAACAGATTTCAGGAGCCACATGGGCTGGGCCTTTCCACATGGCCTGGACACACTGCCATGTGCCAGACCGTGTCGATTTTGTGACTTGCATCCCAAACACGCGAAAAAACACAAATTTTAGGCTTTCTAGGCATTCTAAAGTCTATAAATACCAAATAGAAGAAAAGAGAAGGGAGCCATCAGAGAATATCGAAGAAAATAACTCGAAGAACACTATTAAAGCCAACTCTAAAGCGGATTTCTATCGAGATTGAAGCCCTCCTTTTAATTTCTCTTGAAGTTTTTATGAGTTTCTTTATTTCTTGTGGTTATTCTAACTTCGATATGTTTTTATTCACAATTATGAACTAATTCCCTAAATACCTAGGGAGGATGAACCCTATGATGAATTCTATTATTTAATTTCTATTTTACGAGATAAATACTTGATTCTTGTTCTCAATTATGTGTGCTTATCTCCTGCTTTAATATTTTCAGAATATTAATTCATGTTTTAATACTGATTCTTGTTCTCAATTATGTGTGCTTAATCTGAGGAGCAAAAGTCCCTATTTAAGAGTAGATCGAGCATAATTGAGTGGAGTTGCATGCAATCCTAGAAATAGGACAACATAAATCTACCAGATTAGAGTCAAATCTAATAGGGGAATTCATAGATCAAGTTAATGCAATAATAGGGGTTTTAATTAGAAAGAAATTTCAATTAATCAACCTAAAGTTAGTTGCTCTTACTCTCGAAAGAGAGATTAGCATAATTTAGGGATTTCTATGGACCAAGATACTATGCGAATAAATCGTTTAAATCATATTCATAATAATAGATGAAGTCTAGGTGCATTCTTTCCTGGGTATTGTTTCTCTCATTAGTTATTGTTCAATTATTTTCCTGATTCATTCTCTGTTGAGTTCTTTGCTTAGATTAATTTAGTAAATCTTAGTTTAAAACAATCACTCTAATTGGTCGGCTAAATAATAGGAAAACAATAATTACTAATACTTTTAGTCCTCATGGATACGATGTCTTTACTCGTCGTAGTTATACTATTTATTGATAGGTGCACTTGCCTTCGTTGTATTTTTAGTTAGTTTCGTGACATATCAAATTTTTGATGCCATTGCTAGGGACAAAAATATTAGGAACACTTTATTTCTATTAATTTAGCTATTATTTTACTTTATTTCTATTAATTTAGCCATTATTTTATTTTATTTTATTTTTATAATTTTGTTTTAATTTAATTTTTACATTTACATTTTTCTTTTATTTGCTTCTGGCAAGTTCTTTTGGTTTATGACTAGAAGAAACTTATGGGGACCATTGCTTTTTTACAGTAAAATTGAAAGTACTGCTCGTAGAAATCGTAAAAAGGTTAGAGAAGCAAGGCAAATTCAACAGAATATAGTAGACAAACAAGAGGACAACAGTACTACTATGGAAATGGGTGATAATCAAAATAATCAGCAAGTTGTTAAGCGTCTTGCCCCTTGTACTATGTACGATTATACCAAGTCTACTCTGATTATGGCTGAATCGAGTATTGTGAGACCTACCATAGCTACAAATAATTTTGAGCTAAAGCCGAAAACTATTCAGATGGTACAACGGTATGTTTAGTTCAATGGTTTGCAAGATGAAGACCCAAATACTCATTTGGCCAAATTCCTAGAGATTTGTGACACTTTCAAAATTAATGGCACAACGGATGACGCCATTCACTTACAGCTATTCCCTTTCTCATTAAGGAACAAGGGAAAACAATGTTTAAACTTTTTACCATGAGGTTCCATCACTACATGGGCTTAAATGAATGAGAAATTTCTTTTGAAGTACTTCCCACCAGTTAAGACAACCCTCATCATGGGTTACCTTTATGGTTAGAAGTTAAAACCTTCTACAATGGTTTGAATCCCTCAACAAGGCAGTTAATTGATACAGTAGCGGGTGGAATACTAAACAACAAAACACCCGACGTAGCTTATGAGTTTATTGAGGGGATGGCACTAAAAAGTTATCAGTGGCAATTCATGAGGACGAAAC
Source organism: Gossypium raimondii (assembly GCF_025698545.1). Taxonomy (NCBI): domain Eukaryota; kingdom Viridiplantae; phylum Streptophyta; class Magnoliopsida; order Malvales; family Malvaceae; genus Gossypium; species Gossypium raimondii. Next base: position 20,517,296 of record NC_068567.1, on the reverse strand, counting down.
CGATGAAAGCAGCCGATGTTTTTAATCTAAATGCTGTCACCATGTTTTCAGACCAAGTAGAAGCACTAAATTAGAAAATTGATGGTTTATATTTTTCTACACAGGTGAACCCGGTGATGCAATACGATAAAAATGGAGGTGGAATGAATAATCTAGAATGTTTACCCTTCGGTCCTAGCACAGAGAATGAGCAAGTCAATTATATGGGTAATAATTCTAGACCACAACCCTTATTGTAATAACTATAATCCAGGTTGGAGGAACCATCCCAATTTTTCTTGGGGCGGTCAAGGAAATCAACGAACACAACCCCCTTCGGGCTTCCAGCAACCTTATCAGCAAGAGAAAAAGTTTATCTCGGTGTCAAAAACTCATTTCCAAAATATTGAGGTAGCACTGAAAAATCAGTAAGCATCGATTCAAAGGCTCGAGAACCAAATCAGATAGCTTGCTAAACTAATTTCGAAATGACCACAAGGTAGCTTGCCTAGCAATACTGAAACTAACCCAAGGGAGCAACTTCACGCAATTACTGCTAGAGACGAAGAAGGGTTAGTTGAACCTGAACAGAAACTGAGACAAGACGATGTGGTGAATAATGATGAGGTTGAGAAAGGCAAGAAAGAGGAAAATTCAGTTGTCAAAGAATAGAAATCTCGAGTGCCATATCCTAACAAAGGCCTTTTCACGCCCGTGTCCCCCTCTTTAACCTAAAAACACTAATTTTTTTCTATTTTGTCTTCTTCCCCCAACCACCAACAAACCCTAGCCGTTTCCCCTTAGCCCTCACCAATCCAACAACCGCCTCTCGATCCTCCTTTCCATTCATTGCACCACCATCCCCAATTTCCCCTCCCTTTCCCCGCAACCTTTCCTCCACACATTCCTCTTTCCTTATTCTCCCCTTCTTTTTCTCACTTTCGAGCTGCAACTCCTTCCCATCACAATTTGCATAAACCTGTTTGCATAAACTCTTTCCTTATTTAGTCACAAGAGGAGGTGGAAGTGCAACAGGAAGTATAACAGGGGGTGGAGGTCATTGAGCCAGAGTATTCATTTGCATAAACTTATTGAACCACTATTTCATAAACCCAAAGAACATGTTTTTAAGTTCATGTTCAAGTACTTGTGGAATTGGGAATTACTATTCATCCCTTGATCCGAGATCGGTATATTAATATTAACCTCATCATTATTAGCACGATCAACCCATTTGACATCTTTACAATCTATAAGGTTAGATCTGATCAAACACGTCACACTACCACAGGTTTATATGGCATGTAATTCTAGACTTTACACATGCTACGTAAAACATGTCATACTACCATAGGTTTATATCGCATGTACCACCCCTAACCCGTCTTCGTTGCCAGATTAGGGTAACAGAGTACGACTAAACAATCAGAACCATTTAAACATATTGTCATTAAATATTATAGTCACATCATAAAATATTCATACACATGCATATTGTCACTAAATCGAGCCCTTGAGGCCCTAAAAATAACTTAGAAACAATTTGGGATCAATTTGAAATAGTTTGGAAAGTCTAGGAAAAGGATGCAAAATTTGCAAAACATAGGTCACACGACTGTGTGGTCAGGCCGTCTGCTTCACACGACTGAGACACGCGTCCCATGTCTCAAGTCGTGTAGCAATCGAACTAGGGACACACGACTGTGTCCCAGCCCATGTCCTCACCTGTGTAACTCACTGAGTAAGGTCACACGATCGTGTCACACGCCAGTGTGCCAGGCCGTGTAACTCTCTGAGTTGCCCCACACGCCCGTATGCTAGGCCGTGTGTTAGGCCATGTGACTCACTGACTTACACCCTAAAGAACTCATCAGATGACACACGGCCATGTGTCTCACATGATTGAGTCACACGCCCGTGTCTTAGGTCGTGTGGACCTAAAATATACCTTAAACAACAAGTTTGTCAATTCAAGTTTACATGGACTCTAAGTAATCCATTTAATAGTTAAAAGACCTATTCAAAGTGACATTAAACGAGCAAAAAAAATCTTATATCAACCATCCTAAGTGCCTAACCAATGTACTTTCATTGGTACAACAAGTATACACAATTTGAAACAACCCGTTTTTCAGTGGTGTCAGAAATAGTAGTTTTGAGGCCAAAAATCCGATAAGAAAGTTTGTAAATATTATTATTTAATATTTATGAGTCTCATATGGTATTAAAATAAATTTTATATTGGCAATTTATGCTATTCGAATGAACAATTAGGTTTAAGTAGTATGAACTTAAAGTGAAGTGGTTTTAGAAAATGTGATATAGGGACCTTATTTCTATAAACTAAGCCATAAATATTTTTATAAATATTTACAGAGTGTTACTAAGATCGTATTAAATTTTATTTAAGAAATTTTAATGTTTAGTTGACCTTATTGAGTAAATTAGCCATCCTTAAGTTAGTGGACGGTTGGATGCTTTAATTTCTTTTAATTAAAATGCTTTGTATGTTGTTTTATTATTAAAATAAAGATTAAAGTTAAAAATATATGAAAAAATAAAGCTTTCTTCTTTAAATTTATTTGTTCTTCACCGAAACTCCATGGCAAGAAGAACCAAGGTTAGGCCATGCTTCAATTCATGCATGGTAAGCCATTTTCACCAGTTTTTAAAAATTTTTATGTTTTTGAGATCGTTGCAACTAGGTCCAGCTAGCCCATACCTTTTTTTTTGAAACTGTTAATGATTTTGAATGTTTCCATTCCTAAATCTATGTGATTTTAAATTTTAAATGATGGATTTGAAGCATTAGTTGTGATTTATAAGTATTTTGTTAAGTGATTTTCATGAATTTAACGATTAGGGATTAAATTATTGAAATAGTAAAACTGCGAGGACTTTGTGTGAAATTGTTGCAAAAATAGGCTAAAATGGAAGCTATCACTATTTGGATGGTATGAATTTGCTATAAAAATGGTTAATTTGCATGATTTAGGCTTAGGGACTAAATTGAATTAAGGTAAAATGTTAGGAGAATTTTGTAAAAATGTCAAAAATGACTTAATTGCATAAAATGAATTAGTTTTACTATCTAAATTAATGAGTTGAATGAAATTATTAATTTAGATCAAGAACGAGTGGAAAATCAAGGAGAAGAGAAAATTACCAAATAGCCCCTATACTTTGATATTTCTACAATTTAGCCAGGTAAGATCGTACGGTTTAGAATTTATCATCGAAATGAATTGCTGAGTAGAATAACTTGGTACAATATATATATTCAATTGTTGACAATGGATGATTACTTAAGATATATAATTGAATTTGATGCTCGGTTTGGATTGATCGTTGGATAGAATACAATCATGATTTGGTGTGTTATGGGGGAATTAGGAGTGGAGATGGTTTTGGACTGATGTATATATATTACCCAAGTAAACCAAGGTTTAGCATTTTTTTCTAACTCTCGTGTTATACTCTCTGTTTGGTGTGTTTCGAAGGGACTAGCTCTTTTGAGCATTGGTGTGTTTCGGTTGGACTAGCTTTTATGAGCATTGGTGTATTTTGCAGGGATTGGCTCATGTGAGCATCTAGTGTGTCTTGGAGGGATTGGCTCATGTGAGCATTTGATGTGTTTTGGTTGGGCTGACGATGTACTCTAATACGTAAGTCGTTCATCGGATTGAAAATCTTGCTAAGGTAAATTGATGAGTAATTTTTTTATGAATTTACCATATATTTTATTTTGAATTGAAAATTTGCAATCTATCGGTTGAGATGGTGGATGACAGGAACACATATGGTCAATTTTTACGTTTATACTTTGTACTATGCAAAGGAAATGAGTAAAAAAAGGAAAGGAACCGTAAGTATACAAATGACTTATATCATGAAAACCATGAAAGAGGAATGAAAAGAAAATGTTAAATGAAGGTATGTCTATGTTCATGAAATTAAAGATTTCAAGTGAGGTATTTCATGTTTAATGACTTATTTTATATTAATTCAAGTGAATTATGAATTGATGCACTAACATGTGTTGTTAATGATGCTTAGGCTTGTGCTAAGCTATTGGTTGGATTGTATTATGTTTACTTTTAAAGTTATGCATTGAAATGGTAAGTGTCCAAATAGAAATATGCTTATGTTCATGAAAGGGTGGTAAGAACCAAAGTATGTATTTTCTAATAAAATTTTTTCTCATGTAGGTGAAGTTTATGCTTATGTCTTGTATTATGCAAATGAAACAGGTAAGAAAAAGTAACGAAATAGTAAGTTCAGATGTTGAGGTGTAATATGATGAAAAAGGGATTGATGAGTTGAATGATGTACTTATATGTGAGAAACTTACATATGCTATTGATGAATTTACCTAGTTTATGAACAAATATACTAATTAGTGGATTGATGTTGTTAATTAAGTTTATGCTAAGTAAATGAAATGGAAAGTGAGTAAATGGAATGGTAAGAAAGTAAACGAGTGGTTCATAGTATTATGAAAAGATTAATGATTGAGTAACATGTTTTATAAATCCTACTATGTAAGAATGAATAATATATATGATATTGATGAACATACTTATTTATGAGTCACTGGTTATAAATTTTGATAAACTCTGTGGAATTGCTATAGGTTTATAATTACCCCATAAAGTTCATTATTAAAATGGCATGTCATGTTTAAATTTTATACGAGCTTACTAAGCATTCATTACTTACTTAGTTATTTTCCTTTACTTTCTAGATTATCGGAAGCTCGATTGGTTTGGAAGCTTATCGGAGATCTATCACACTCTCCAGAGATTATATCGGTAGATTTTGATGTTTTAAACAAGATTATAATGGCATGTATAGGTGGATTTGTGTATAAATGATCTAGTTTTTGTTTTGGTATGTATATGTGTCATTATGGTTAATGTACTTATAATATTTTGATGGTATGTGTTAATATGGTCAAGTTGATGCTTGGTTTTATGACCAAAGTGGTAAGTATGGCATGTTTGCAATATGGTTAAATAAGGTATGCTTGAATATGGAATTTAGTTAAATGTGTTTGTATGAAAAATGACCAATTGGGTATATGTTGGTGTAGTTCAATGTGGTCAATTATGATATAATTTGGTATGGAATTAAGCTAGATATATATGGATGAGTTATGGTCAAATATGTATAAGTTTGGTATATGTGTTTGTGACGCATGAGAACAATGGTTCAAATGGTAAGTTATATTGACATGGTATAAGTCAAGTATGGTATGTTTTGTAATGGCAGCAAGGTGACCAATTATGCACATATGTAGTTAAGTTGAATGCTTGATTTTGAGGTGCCTTATATCGCATATTGGTATAATGAAATTAGGTCATTTGAATTGGTCATATTATGTATGTTTTGGTATGTTTATGATGCCTTGGTCATATGTGCAAAATGTGTTTAGGTACAAGCTTGAAAGGGGTGATGGAAATAACTTGATTTTGGCCAATTTCATGTCCACACGACCTAAGACACGGGCGTGTGCCTCACCCGTGTGTGACATACGGCCATGTGACATAGTCGTGTGTCCCCTATAGGTTTTAAAGGCTGCAAGTTAGGTAGTTACAAGACCTGAGACACGGGTGTGTGTCTCAGCCATGTGAGTCACACGGCCGTGTGACTCCTGCAGAATAAATTTTTCTAACTTTTACTCAATGTTTCAAATGTTTTCGATTTAGCCTCGAATCGTTTCTAAAGTGTTTTTAGGGTCTCGTGCACTCGATTAAGGGATGATTAACATGTGAATGAATGAATTATGCTATTATTATATTAATGTTTGGAAATGTATGTTCTTATGTTACGGTTAGACATTAATGCTTCATAACCCTATTCTGGTGACAGATACGGATTAAGAGTGTTATACAATTAAATTCAAAAGGAACTATCATCCAAAGCATTTTAAATTGTACCATCTAACATTCAACTAATATGCCAAACATAAGCATCTCAATCACAACATTTCAAATATACTTACTATGAGTTTGTACTAAAATATCAAAGCTCATTAACATATATACCATATAACTTGACTAATTTCACTCATGTTCATATTTTAACATTTTACATGACAAAATGATAGTAATGACATACAAGCCTATTACATGCCATATAATCCAAAATGAACGCTCCAAAAACTACTTTGATTAATTCATTCTTTAATTTTTGTTTTAACTTTCCTTAATTTACAAAATCGCCATTGAAAACATATTATTTTATCATTTCCTATTAATTTGTCGTCCCAATATATGGTTTATGGCCTAATTATTACTTTATTCCTTCCTCACTTGTTAATTAAGCCATTTGATCATCGAAATGTTATAATTGCTAGGTTTTGCACCTCTTACAATTTAGTCCTTTTCTTTAATTAACTATCTAAACATTAAAATTTCTTGACCAAATTTTAATACGACACTAATGCCTCCATAAATCTTCTAGAAATAATATTTACGAGTCGACACGATAGAAATTTATGATCCCAAAACTACTATTCTATCACCACTGAAAATCAGGCTATTACAACTCTCCCCCCTTAGGAAATTTCGTTCTCGAAATTGTTACTTAAGAATAGATTCGGATACTATTGTTTCATCGATTCCTCGTTTCCCAGGTAGCTTCTTCTGTACTAGATGATTCTATAAGACTTTTACTAATGATACCCGTTTATTTCGCAGTTCTTTAACTTCTCGAGCTAAAATTTTCACTAGTTCCTTCTAATACGTCAAATCTGACTGTAATTAGATCTCACTATAAGGAATCACATGTGAAGGATTAGATCTATACCGTCTCAGAATTGAAACGTGGAACACATTATGAATTTTCTCGAGTCCAGAGGGAAAACTATTTTGTAAGCTACATGGCCGACTCTTTCAACAATCTCATATGGTTCGATAAATCTCAGACTCAGCTTTCCTTTCCGGCCAAAACGTAGCTCTTTCTTCCATGGATAAACTTTTAGAGAAATTTGATCGCCAACAAAAAAATTTATATCTTTTCTTTTCAAGTTCGCGTACAATTTCTGACGATCAGATGCAACTTTCAAACAATCTTGAATAATTAGAATTTTGTCTTCAGTTTTTCCAATCCAATCAACTCCCACCATTTTGGGTTCGCTCAATTCAAACCAATACAATGGTGTTTTACACTTTCTTCCGTAAAGAGCTTCGAATGGTTCCATTTTTATACTAGACTAATAATTGTTACTATAACCGAATTCAACTAACGATAGATACTTTTCCCAGCTACCTTCAAATTCAAGTATCCAACATCGCAACATATCTTCTAGAATTTGTATCACTTGTTCTGATTGCCCGTTTGTCCGAGGATGAAATGCTATACTAAAATTGAGTTTAGTGCTCAAAGCCTCGTGAAGTTTAATCCAAAATCTCGACGTAAATCTTGGATCACGATCAGAAATAATAGATTTCGGAACCCCTTGCAATCTTACAATCTCTGACACATATAATTCTGCTAATCTGCCAATGGAGTAATCTGTTCCGACTAGAATAAAGTGTGCCAATTTAGTCAATCTGTCAACAATCACCCAGATCAAATCTTTTATTTTTAGAGTTACCAGTAAACCAGATATGAAATCCATTATGACTCGCTCCCACTTCCATTCAGGAATCATAAGAGGTTGTAGTAAATGCAACGGTACCTGATGCTCTGCTTTTACCTGCTAACAAATCAAACATTTATCAACGAACTCACAAATTTCTCCTTTCATACTCGGCCACCAGTACATCTTTTTCATATTACAATACATCTTTGTGCTTCCAGGATAAATGGAATACATACTACTGTGAGCTTCAAATAGAATATCATGTTTCAAACTTAAATCATCCGGAACACAAATCCTATCACGATAATCCAATGTACCATCATCATCAACATTGTAATCAGTAATCAAATTCTTTTAAACCAATTACCGTTTCAACATTAAATTCAGATCATCATTTTGTAACTCTCGGATTCGTTGTAGAAACAGGGGTTTAGTTATCAATATTTCCAGTACCGAACCATCTTCATTCAGAGCTAAATGATTGTTGAACGGTCGAAGTGCAAACAATGACGACTTTCGAATGAGTGCATCCGCAACCACACTAGCCTTTCCCAGATGATAATCAATAACCAGATCATAATCTTTTAGTAGCTCTAACCAACATCTCTGTCTCAAACTCATTTCTTTCTAAGTCATCAAATACTTTAAACATTTGTGATCCATAAACACATGTCATTTCTCACCATATAAATAATGTCTCCAAATCATTAAAGCGAATACAATCGCGGCTAGTTCGAGATCATGAGTAGGATAATTCTTTTCATGTGGCTTTAACTACCGAGAAGCATAAGCTACTACTTTCCCTACCTGCATTAGCACACAATCCAAACCGTTGAGAGACGCATCACTATAGACAACATATGCTACCCCAAATTCAGGCTGAGTCAACACTAGAGCCTCTGTCAACATGGTTTTTAGCTTATCAAAACTCTGTTGACACTTATCAAACCAAAAACACTCAACATTTTTCTATTGTAAACTGGCCATCGGTGAAGCAATGATTGAGAAGTTTTTAACAAAATGACAGTAGTAAACTGCTAAACCCAGGAAACTTCGCACCTTAGAAACATTTTTCAGAGTTTTCCAATTCATCACAGGAGAAACTTTATGACCCAAAAATCCCGCCAGATAATACTATATGACCCAAAAATCCAACCTCGCGAAACCAAAATTGACATTTACTGAACTTTGCATACAACTATTTTTCTCGCAAAGTCTGTAACACTATTCTCAAATGTTGAGCATACTCTAATTCTGACTTGGAATAGATCAACATACCATCAATAAACGCAACCACAATTCTATCCAAATAAGGCTAAAAAAACCCGATTGATTAAATCTATAAAAGCTGCAAGGGCATTAGTCAAACCAAATGGCATTACCAGAAACTCATAATGACTATAACGAGTTTTGAATGCAGTTTTTGACATATCAATCTTTAACTCGCAACTAATAATACCCTGATCTGATATATATCTTTGAGAACACTATGGCACCTTTAAATTTGTAAAACAAATAGTCAATACGTGGAAAAGGTTACTTATTCTTAATTGTGACTTTGTTCAACTATCTGTAGTCTATACACAATCTCAAAGAGTTGTCTTTCTTTTTCACAAAAAAGACAGCTGCACCCTAGGGAGATATGATTGGCCGAATAAACCCTCTGTCTAACAATTCTTGCAACTATGCTTTCAACTCTTTTAACTCAGCCAGCCCTATTCGATACAGTGATATCGATATTGGTGCAATTCTAAGAACCAGATTAATCACAAATTCAACTTCTCGGTCAAGAGGCAAACCCGGTAACTCTTCTGGAAATACATCAGTAAGCTCACTAACAATTGGTAACTAATCTAACTTCGATTCTAGAACTCTGGTACCAAAAATGTATGTTAGAAATGCTTCACTACCTTTATGTATCAATCTCTGTGCAGAAATAGCTGAAATGATTCTAAGAACACTATTCGGCCCATCAGATTCAACTGAAATCATCTCTCATATTTGGAATTTCAAATCAATTTGTTTCTGTCTACAGTTTACCACAGCATCATGTAACGATAGCCAATCCATACCCAGAATAACATCAAATTCTCGGAAGGGTAGTAACATAAAATCAATAGGAAATTCACAGCCTCTAACTTTCAATGGACATTTATGATAAACTAAGTTAACTATCACACTCTGTCTTGGTGGATTAGTAACTTAAATATCATATTCAATTGATTCAGCAGGTAATTTCTTTTCCGTTACTAATGCAGTGCAAATATAAGAATGAATTGATCGAGGGTTAATTAGTGCATACACAGTAACATCAAAGAGATAGAATGTACCAACAATCACATCAGGTGCATTAGCTTCCTCTCTAGCTCGGATGGCATATATGCGAGTAGGTGCTCTAGCCTCTAACTAAACAATAGTGTCTTTTGCTCCCGTATGAGTAGTCGCACCAATACTGTTCTAACTAGGACGTCTACCATTTTTAGATGTGGACATTTTCTTTTCATTCTGTTCTAACCAGGACATCTACAATGTTTACAACAGGACTTCGGAGCATTTCGTACACTTCCCACACTTTCAACTAGTTTTGTAAGAGTTTTAAAATCATGCTGAATCAATCTATTTTTATCAAAATGCTCAGATACCAAAGTAGCTCGACTTAAGTCCTTTCTAGTCTTCTTGGAAGAACTTCTCTTGTTAAACTCTCAAATTCGTTTATCCCTTTTTATCTTGCGGTTATACACTTCTTTCATTTTTTGTCCATGACCAGATAAAACAACAAATTTTTAAATTTCATTACCTCTGATCAACATTCTGATTTCGTCATTCAGGTCATCTTCAAATCCGAGACACATCTCTTCTTCAGTAGGCACAACCTCCCGGGCATATTTACTCAGATACATAAACCCTCTTTCATACTCAACCACTAACTTATTTCCTTGTCGTAACTCAAGAAATTCCCTCTTTTTCTTGTCCAGATATCGTTATTCGACATACTTCTTTTTAAACTCGGCCAGAAAGAAATCCCAGGAAATTTTCTCTCTTGGTACCACAGCTACCAATGTTGTCAACCAACTAAACGCTTCTTCCTTTAACAATAAAATGACACATCTAAGAAAATATCGGGATGGCAAGCCATTTCTTCAAAAACACGCAAGATTTTTTGAAGCCAATACTCGAAATTAACCGGATCATCTTCTGATCAACCCCGAAATTCTTCGGTACCACACTTCCTAAACTCCTCTATTGGAACACGTCAACTAGATTCAGTCACAAGAGGAGGTAGAGGTGCAATAGGAGGTATAACAGGGGTGGAGGTCGTTGAACTAGAGTATTCATTTGCATAAATTCATTGAACCACTGGTTCATAAACTCGAAGAACATGTTTTTAAGTTCATGTTCAGGTACTTGTGGAATTAGGATATTACTACTTGTCCTTTGATCTAAGGTCGGTATATTAATATTAAACTCATTATTATCAGCACGATCAGACCCATCTAACATCTTTACAATCTATAAGAAAACAAAGTTTAGATCGGATCAAACACGTCACACTATAACAGGTTTATATGGCATGTAATTTTAAACATTACACATGCTACGTTCAGCCCGAGAATCGACTAAATCGTAGCTCTGATACAACTAAATGTAACACCCCTAACCTGTTTTCATCATCGAATTAGGGTAACGGACTATTACAAAATATTCAAAACCATTTAAACATACTGTCATTAAATATAATAGTCACATCATAAAATATTCATACACATGCATATTGTCACTAAGTCGAGCCCTCGAGGCCCTAAATACAACTTAGAAATAATTTGGGATCAATTTGAAACAGTTTGGAAAGTTTAGGAAAAAGATGCAAAATTTTGAAAATATAGGTCACACGGCCATGTGGTCAGGCCGTGTGCCTCACACGATTAAGACACACTCCCGTGTCTCAGGCCGTGTAACAATCAAACTAAGGACACACAGTCGTGACTCAACCCGTGTCCTCACCCATGCAGCTCATTGAGTACGGTCACACAGTCATGTCAAACGCCTGTGTGCCAGGCTGTGTAACTCTCTGAGTTGCCCAAGACCTCCGTGTGCTAGGTCGTGTGCTAGGTCGTGTGTTAAGCCATGTAACTCATTGACTTGCATCCTAAAAAACTCATCAGATGACACATGACCGTCTATCTTACACGGCTGAGTCACACGCCTATGTCTCAGGCCTTGTGACCCAAAATGAACCTTAAACAAAAAGTTTACCAATTCAAGCTTACTTGGACTCTAAGTAATCCATTTAACAGTTAAAAGACCTATTCAAAGTGACATTAAACAAGCTAAAAACATCTTAAATCAACCATCCTAAGTGTCTAACCAATGTACCCTCATTGGTACCACAAGTATACACAAGAATACTAAAAAAGAACTATCATCCAAAGCATTTTAAATCACACCATCTAAAATTTAAGTAATATGCCAAACATAAGCATCTCAATCACAACATTTCAAATATACTACTATAAGTTTGTACTAAAATATCAAAGCTCATTCACATATATACCATATAATTTGAGTATTTTTACTTAAGTTCATATTTTAACATTTTACATAACAGAACAATAGTAATGACATACAAGCCTATTACATGCCATATAATCCAAAGTGAATGTTCCAAAAACTATCAAAAACGAGTGGATAGTTTGACTTGAGTGCTTATCCGATCGTCCAACCTTTAAAGTATCTACAATAACAGAAAATAACACAAGTAAGCTCATTAAATCTTAGTAAGTTCGACATATTAAAAAGATAAAATCTTACCAAAGTAAGTACAACAAATCATTCTATAATAATACAACCATATGTGTTTTCCCTGTCATCCACAATTTCCACCAAGTGAACTTCAACATTCGATTCAAAGTTCAAATACATGACATAATAGACAAAATCACAAAGTAAGTTACATTATCGAGATTTACAGTCTGATGAATGACTTACGGATATGAGTACATCGATATTCCAACCGAAACACACCAGAAGCTCATGAGAGCTAATCCAACCCAAACACGCTAGATTAGGGAGTATAACACGAGATTTCACAATAAATTCTTAACCTTGGTCTATTCGAGAAACAGACATATATATAATACTGCACAACAAAATCCATTTCAATCCCCCATAAAACACCATATCTCGATTGTACTCTATCTTGTGTTCAATTCGATCCAAGTCTTGAATTTCAATAACTTTTCTCAAATAAATTTAAATCATTTATAATCAAATATATTTATTATATCACATTGTATCATCTAATATTTCGTATAGATATTAAATTATGAACTGTACGAACTTACCTGGACTGAATTGTAATAGTTGCAGAAGTTTAGGGACTATTCTAAATTTTTCCTTTTCCACAAGTATCAATTGGGTCTTGATCTAAAATGTAAAATTTCTCAATTATTAGCTTACAATTCATATCCCAATTCATTTTGCATTTTATACCCTTTTATTTTTTGAATTTACATAATTACCCTTAACTTTTACAACTTTTACAATTTAGTCCCTTAACCCGAAAATCGTCAAATTGTTTATTTTTCTCAAGTCAACATTGTAGAAAAATATACTAGGCCCGTATACAGTCCCTACTAAACATCAAATTCACTATCAAACTCTAAAATTTTGATATTTTCACAATTTAATCCCTAACTCAAAATCTAACAAAAATCACTTTACAAAAATCACCAAATAACATAATCAGAGCTTCAAATATATAGTTATTATCAAAAAATTCAAGCTTCATCAATGGGAACTTTTAAACTTTTTAACAAATTCAAAAACGAAGGTACGGGCTTGTTGGACCTAATTGTAACGATTTCAAAAACATAAAAATTACAAGAAACAGGCACAAAAAATCACTTAGATGCAAAAGAATCAAGAAAACCAGAGAACTTATTTTCCCTAGCTATGGCTTTTGGCCACTTGAAGAAGAAATGAAAAAAATTTGATTAATTCATTCTTTAATTTTTGTTTTAACTTTCCTTAATTTACAAAATTGCCATTGAAAACATATTATTTTATCATTTCCTATTAATTGTAGTCCCAATATATTAATTAGGGCCTAATTATTACTTAAGTCCTTCCTCACTTATTAATTAAGTCATTTGATTACCTAAATGCTATAATTGCTAAGTTTTGCACCTTTTACAATTTAGTAATTTTTCTTTAATTAACTATCTAAATGTTAAAATTTCTTGACCAAATTTTAAATTGGCACTAATGAATCTATAAATATTCTATAAATGATATCTAGAAGTTAACACAATAGAAATTTGTGGTCCCGAAACCACTATTTCGACACCACTAAAAATCGAGTTGTTACATTATCTGCTAAGGCCCTTACGTGACTCGCCTCGCACGACATTTTGACCTCCTCAACACTCTAGATCAGCCCTCCTCCTTCACACTAGTTAGACAGATAACCCCGTAAGTGTTATCGAGTATGAGTCACATGGGGATGATTAAGCGACTGCGTTGAGTGGATCCTCCTCGATACCGATTATCTCATTCTGGCCCTCAGGATGAGCATGAAGACTTCACTGATGATGTCTCATCCCACCTTGAGGATCTACCTCATCATCCACCGCAGAGTCACCCTACTACTACTTCTACTGCTACCCTAGCGGACCTCTCTAAGTGGTTCACTCGTTTCGAGCAGCACTGTTTTGAGCAGTTTGACAATATTGATGCGACTTTGTAGCAGATCTGTTAGCATCTCCACATTTCTTCGTCAGTGCCAGTGCTTCATGATCCTGATGCCTCTCATGATAAAGATTGATGATTTTTTTTATTTATTTTCTTTTCAAATTTATTTTTAGTTTTATTTTTGTTTTTGTTTTTAGTTGTTTTATTTTTATTTCTTAGATTTCCTTTGTCAATTTTCTTTTGAACTATGTTTTTATATTTGTGGTTGTTTCTAATTGAGTTTGTAACCTGTTAATTTTCATCATTATTTGTGTTTATTTTCTTATTAGTTTGCTCGGAATCATGCACTTCATTTAGATTTCCCTACAATTTCAATTTTCACTATTTTGGCTATTTCATCCATATTCAGGACAGTTTCAGTTTTCTCCCTCTCTTATGCTACTCTGCTTATTCTTTGTTTTTATATGTTTGTACATTGAGGACAATGTACACCTTAAATGGTTGGAGGTTATTTATATAATTATTAGAAAATCCCTTATTTATTTGTGGTACTTAAGTAATTTTCTCATACTTCCATTAGAGTGAATTGTTTTTGATTTGGGATTTTTATTGATGTTCTTTTGGATTAATTTGTAGATAATTTTGCATTGGTTGATTTAAAATTTAAAACATGAGAGAGTCAAGTATGATAAGTTATTTTTTAGAATTAAAACTTTTAGGTTGTTTCCCTTACTTGAGGTATTATCTTAAAGTTTTAAATTTGCAAGTTGGACATCAAAACCATGATTTTTTGTGAGACTTTGAGCCTATAGAGCATACATTTTTCATGCTCATTCTATTATTGGTTATGAGTGTGTCAACTTGATTTGTTATTCTAGAACTTTCTTCGATTATGTTCATTATTCTTCATTGTGACTCTTCAGTTTTATTGACTCCCTTTTTATCGAGATTTGATTTGGTTAATTGTCTAACTATGCTCTTTTGTTTGAATTGCTGAATTAATTCTTATTATTCTAGTAAAAAAATAAAAAATATTTTGATTAATTCTTCGATTGATTGAGCTTGAACTATTAATTTCATATTTTATTGAGAAGCTCATTTTTTATTCTTGAATGAGTAGTGATTAATGTGATTTCTTTTAATTCAGCATTTGTTTTTTTTCTAGTTTGGTAATTTGCCAACTCGATCTCGATTATAAACGACTTTTCAACCTCTTAAAGACCTTTTGATTGGTGTGTCATATCATTTTATAATGGTGGAGATTTGATTTTCAAGCAAGCTTATGGTAATGACATTTTTTGTTCGACTATTGGGTACATATTTCGTGAACCTTAAACACTTTGAGTTCTTTGAGTGAATATTTAGTGAGGATGTTAATTCTTGTTGATTTTTAGTTAAGGGTAATTACTTAAA
Source organism: Gossypium raimondii (assembly GCF_025698545.1). Lineage (NCBI taxonomy): Eukaryota > Viridiplantae > Streptophyta > Magnoliopsida > Malvales > Malvaceae > Gossypium > Gossypium raimondii. The sequence continues at coordinate 20,501,626 of NC_068567.1, read as the reverse complement.
TAAGCGGAGACACCTATGTTTTCGTGCTTTAAAAAATTCCGGCTTAGATTGTTTGAAACTTTAGTGCCCTTTTAGTTGAATTGCCAATGCATGATTGTTTGTGAATTATTTTGAGACATTATTGATGAGAATTACAAATTGAGAAAGGTTAACTTTAACGTGAGTTGAGGATTTTGCTTGAGGACAAGCAAACGCTTAAGTGTGGGGATACTTGATAAGTGATAAAAGTAACACATTTTAATCTCGTTTTTAATGTATTTTTGGATGATTATTTATGCAAATTGGTGAACTTTATGCTCCTAATCCTTTGAATTCATGTTTCTATCCTTAGGAGATAATTTGGGAGCAAAAAAAGTGAAAATTAGACAAAAAGAGCAGATTTCAAAAGCCACACGGGCTAGGCCTTCCCACACGGTCGTGTGAGACACACGAGCTGGACATACAACCTTGTGAGACACATGAGCTGGACACATAGCCATGTGAGACACACGAGCTGGACACACAGTCGTGTGAGACACACGGGCTAGACATACGGCCATGTGCCAGACTGTGTCGATTTCTCGAGTTGCATCCCAAACACACAAAAAGATGCAATTTTTAGGCTTTCTGGGCATTTTAATGTCTATAAATACCAAATATAAGAAGAGAGAATGGAGCCATCAGAGAATATCAAAGAAAACAACTCGAAGAACACCATTGGAGCCTATTTTGAAGCGGGTTTCCATCAAGATTGAGAACCTCCTTTTAATTTATTTTGAAGCTTTTATGAGGTCATTTATTTCTTGTGGTGATTCTGACTTTAAGATGTTTTTATTCACAATTATGAACTAATTCCCTAGATACCTAAGGAGGATGAACCCTATGATGAATACTTGATAAATATTTGATTCTTGATCTCAATTATGTGTGCTTATCTCTTGTTTTAATATTTTCGGGATATTAATTCATGTTTAACGTGCTTAATGAGAAGAGCAAAAGTCTCTATTTAAGAGTAGATCTAGCATAATTGAGTGGAGTTGCATGCAATCCTAGAAATAAAATTAAATAGATCGAGTTAATGCAACAATAGGGGTTTAAATTAGAAAAAAAAATCCAATTAATCAACCTAGGGTTAGTTGCATTTACTCTTGAAAGAGATATTAGCATAATTTACGGATTTCTATAGATCAAGATACAAAGTGAATAAATCGTTTAAATCAGATTCATAATAATTGATAAAGTCTAGGTGGATTCTTCATGTGTATTGTTTCTCTCATTGGTTATTGTTTGATTATTTTCTTGATTCATTCTCTGTTGAGTTCTTTAGTTACATTAATTTAGTAAATCTTAGTTTAAAACAATTACTCCAATTTGTCGGCTAAATAATAGGAAAAGGGTAATTACTAACACTTTTAGTCCTAATGGATACGATATATTTACTCACCGTAGCTATACTATCTATCGATAGGTGCACTTGCCTTCGCCATATTTTTAGTTAGTTTTGTGACTATCAACAAGCAGGTGTCTGACCCACTGTTTGATTTCACATTTATGGGCAAGTTGGAACTATCGAATAAACTATCGTCGTACAAATCTGAGGAACCTGACCCAATGGTGAATTCAGCTAAGGTAGCTAGGGGACTTAAACCTTTGCCACTGCATTCAATTTGGGTGGAGTCACAGTCACCGGTTTTTCAGGTAAGTTTGCATGTATTAGTGTCTGATGTGCATCCAATTTTGCTCTAAAATCTACCTGACTAAAACAGTGGTGTTTGGAAGGACTGGGACTCACCTAGTGGTAGCTCGAATCTGGTGGTATCTAACTGGGTGTTTCCTAAAATATCAGGCCAAATTGTGTAGCCACATGTATTAATAAGTGTAAATGTTGTTCTTGAAATCCCTGTGTAAATGTAGTCTTTGTTAATGTTAATGCAATGTAGCATAAATCAACATTGAAAACATTGGAAGAATTCTTGAATATCAAGGGCGAAGCCAGGAAAAAAATTTAGGGGCCGAAATTAAATTGTATATATTTTATAACTTTTAAAGGGTTAAATCAATTTTTTTATCATTTTTAGGGGGACAAAGTGCAATTTTACCTTTATTAATTTAAAATTTTAAAAAATTTAAAGGGCTAAAATGGAAAATTTTCCATTTTAGGGGCCGAGGCCCCTACCAGCCCCTTAAATCCGCCTCTGTTGAATATCTTACCTTGGAAGATGGCGAGCAAATTGAATAAATAGGTGGAAAATATCAAATCCATATCCGTAATGAAATTTTGAGGTGTAATGTAATATTTAAAAAAAAACTAAGTTTCAATAACACAATTATACTACTACATAACTTTCTCTTAGGAAGAAAATAGGATGCATTGCAGTAAAGTGATGAATAGGCAAACGAAAAGGTTGGTTCAATGTTGTTAGTTGGGTGACTAGTAACGAGAGGGAGATCATCAAATCGATTAGAAGAGTGTTTGAGGTTTTATAATTTCATCCAAATAAAGATTTGTTAACTTTGATGTTTGTATTTTTTTTTCATCTTTTTGGTATGTGGGGAGATAGTAATAGAAATGGAAGAAGGTGATTTGATGATAGTAAAAAAAAATATGTCAGTTGGTGTGCTCAATGCACTTACTATTTTATAAATATATGTGTAATAACCAATTTTACCCGGGCTTAAAACTAAATTAAAATAAAAATCAAATAAAATGTCCAGTTAATATCCATTTACATCTAAAACCCATACACAAATAAATAGCCCAAATCATTTTAACCTAAAATGGACTAACCCAAAAGACCAAACTAAAACCCAAACCCACTAAGCCTAATGCCCATCAGCCAACCCTAGCCCGACGGCCGAACACTAAAGAGATTGCGGAAACCCTAGCAGCAAACAATTTCTAGCGCCGCAGCCTTTGGCCCTCTCCTCGCATGCGCTGGCCTTCTCACACACACGGCCACATCAGCGCCATGTACCTGCAATGTCGCAAACAAACAACAAGCAAACAAAACGACAAAAAGGGCTAACAACAAATGGGCAACGAAATTACAGCAAAAAAATGGTAACAACAGAGAAAAAAGAAAAAGAAAAACGGGAAAATAGAGATTTTGTTTTTTTTTTTGGGCTATATAAAACCAAATACAAAAGTTTTAAAGGGAGAAGAAACCCACAAATAGTGTATGAAAGTTTTTTTTAAAAGAAAGGCAATAGAAAGAAACAGTTTCTAAAAAAGGTGATTTGAGATTTTTTTTTATTTCTTCTTTCTTTTCTGTTTGCTCAATATTAGTTGTTATATTTCTTGTTTCCAAAAGAAAAAATAAAGAAAAAAAAAAGGGGAGCAGATTACCTGGTAACGCCTTCAAATCCGCGTAAGGAGGAGCTAAAAAGCCCTTAGGCGTGCAGCTCCGACCACTGTTGATGGTGTAATCGCGGCGGAGATGTGGTGAACTAACGGCGGCAAAGGCTAGGGCCAAAGCCCTAGCAGAAAAAATTTAGGTTTTTTTTTTATTTCAAGAGCTACAAAATATTTTCTTAAAGAAAATTTGGTTTAAATAGACCTTCCACACGACGCCGTTTTCAATGGGGGCTCATAGGCGCCGAAACGATGTCGTTTAGGTTATGACCCGCGCGCGAACCGACCCGCTCTTGAGGGATCCGCGTGTTTTTGAGTTTCAGGATATTTATTCCCTTGGTCCTTCCGATTTTGGGGCGTACTACAATTCGACCATTATTTTTATTTTTTTATTATTTACGAATCACACCCTTTTTATATATTTGCTTCGCTTTAGTCCCTACCTAAACGCTGCGCATAGAGGGTATCGGGATATTTTCTGTTTAGATCCTTGTTATCTTCGCGCGCAAGTTAATATGGTCCCTGACCTCTTTTCATTATTTATTATATATACCCCCATATTTTGTTGTAGTTTCAATTCGATTTTAACCTTTATTTAAATTGTTTTAATATATTGTACATTTTAAATGATTTCATTTTCTATTTTTTATTAATTTATTTACATATTTTAAACTTTTGCACATAGCACCTATTTTAATATATGTATATATATTATTTAATTTAAATTGTTTTTATATGTTATTTCAAAATTTGATTATCCTTAAATCGATTTATTTTAAAATTCCTCTTTTATATATCATATTTAATTCATTATATGTTATTTTAACCTACTTTGCAAATGATTTATTTTAATTTATTTATATATGATTTTATTTTTAGTTGCTTTATACATAAATTTTAAATTTATTCTATACCACTTGCTTTAAATCGATTTGTATTAGTTTTTTTAACTCGTTTTCATGTACTATTTATGTAAAATCTTTTACCACTTATTCAAATTGTTTTACGTATCTTACCTTAAATCCTATTTATTTTAAAACGGTTGGTTACCATTTTGAAATTTGTTTTACGATTATTTCATCTTAATTTGCTTTGTATTATTTAATCTATTCATCTTTAATCATTCATATTAGTTTTTAAATGGTGCGTGGTGTGACATTATTATCTTTATGTATGGTATTTGTCTATGGGTATTTATTGATTTATTTGTGTTCGTTAACATGTATTGTGGTTTACGAATTTTCACATCGTGTCGAACATTGTTATTCCATTGCGCTTTTATTCATTCAAAAGTTGCGTTTAACATCATTTAAATATCAAAACCAATTCACTCAAAAGTCTTTCAAAATAACGCGACACTCGGAATTTGGGATCCTCGAAAAGATTGTGTCCTAACTTACTGGATTCCAATCTTCCTCGGGATCTAAGAGACAGAATATCCTTTTTTAATTATAACATAAATAAAAAGCTCATTATCAGGATTTCGACACGTTGTGTCCTAACGCATTGGATATGACATGTTGTTTTCTCGAAACGAGAATTTTAATAAATAAAAGTAAAGGCAATATTCGATATTTAGGAATTTTGTGAAATCGAACCCTAACTTACTGGGTTTTGATTTTCTCATCTGACCCAAATAATCAGATATCCTTCTCAAAACGCATAGGTTTTAAAAGTCAAAAGATAAACTTAATTTTGAGGATTTGAAATGTTGCACTCTAACTTACTGAGTGTGACAATTTATTTCTTTGAAATAAGTGAGCCTTATCATCCAATTCGTTTTATTCAAATTTTCTTTTCAAAGGATCGTATTTTAAAATCTTTTTAAAAGTTCGACATTAAGACATTAAATAATCAATTCGGTACCAATGGGCGTTACGAGGGTCCTAACCCTTCCTCGTGCGTAACCGACTCCCGAACCTATTTTCTTAAAATTCGTAGACCTAAAATCGTTTTCAAGGTGATCCGATCACACCTCAATAAAAGATCAGTGGCGACTCCTATTTTCATTTTTAAGTCGACCTACTCTTTTTCTTATTTTCAAAAAAGGTGGTTTCGACAGCTTGGCGACTCCACTGGGGACGTTAGAGAGTCAAGCCGTAAAATTGATTGTTTTTTGTCTTATTATTGAAAATTGAAAATTTGATTTGAAAAATTACGATCCTCTCATTGCATCTTTTGTGATTGGTTACTCTGGATGGAGTTCTATATTTTTGCATCATATTGCATAGCGACCATTTGGTCTTACCTTTTAAGTGGGAGTGAGAAGCTACTCCTTCGTGAAGTTTTCACCTCCGTGCAGGATAGTGGATCACTTTCGGGATACATCCGTACCTATGTCTTCGTGAGATTTTCATCTCCGTGCAGCCATAGGGAAATGTATTCCCCTGAATCGAACTCGATCTATATGAGCCTATAATGGGTGAAGATCGAGGAATCTGTTGGTTCAGGTACCTTAACTTTAGAACCAAACCGCATGTAGAAGACCTTAGGAACCCATCCTAGGTAGAGCCCCTCCAAACCCCTAGTGGTCACCCGACTAGGTATTTTTGTTTTCCTTGTTTGCTTCTATTTTGTACTAACCCATCTTGTTTTGTTTTGATTATGATTGCATTGCATTTGCATCTTAGAAAAGAGATATTGATTCAAGTCTGATTACTAAATTAGAAAGCTTATCATGGAATATGAATTTCTTGATAAAGTGGAAAATAATACGACTGTCTGAATATATTCCGAGAAACACAGAAAGGGCGATGGAAGAGTTCATGTCTTTACTTCGTGGCCCGAGGATTCAAGATGATTATCTAAGAGCTTTCGACATTCTAACTTCCTTAAAGAAGTCGATGAGTATTACGAGGATAGGCAAACAATGGATCGCGACCAAGATCAAGCAAAATGAGCTAGTAAAGACATCTATTGGAAACCTGTGAGATCTATCTTAAACATACGGATGAAGGAAAGGATCGATGTTGTCTCTTGGAATATGAGGGCGATGCCGTATATATATACGTTTTATGTAAAGAAATTTATCTTCTAGAAAAGTTTTCTAAATGTAATTGAATCAGAATCAATGTCTCTTTAGGCATTCATTTCATGCATTTGCATTACATGACATCATATGCATTATTAAAAGGCCCTAATTGATTAAAATTATTCCTCAGATAATCTAGAAAATCAATCAACTAAACATCCTTATAGTACCAGAACGAAGTCGAGAACTATGGATCAAAGATTGGAAAAGCTTGAGTGACTTCAGAAAGAAATGTAGGATCAGTTACAAATGCAAATGAATGAGCAATTGGAAAAGATTCAACAAGATATGACAGAAAGGATGCTGGAGTCTCAAAATGACATAATGACTAAGCTGACGCAATTATTGACTAATGGAGTAAATAAGGGGAAAGGTCCTATGGTTAATGATAAGGAAGAAGACAAGGATGAACCTCTATATCCTCCAGGCTTTACGCCTCCGCATGTACAAGTTCAGGCGGAGGTGCATCCACGCAGATCCTCTGTTTCAATTAGACCGCAGCAGTTTCAAGCTGGTGTTTCAATGCCGATGAACTTCCAGGCTGGATCAGCCTCTAACCCCGGTGATAACCTGATTAATCTTGCTATCCCGCATGTCGATGAAGTAGCTGAGAAAGATAAAGTAAAGGAAGAATTGCCAAAACAGTTTGAGGAAAGGTGGAAATGGATTGAAGAGAAATTCAGGGCAATGGAGAGCACTGAAAGTTATCGTGGAATGGATGCTAAGGATCTAAGTTTGGTCCCAGATTTGATACTTCCTTATAAGTTCAAGATGCCAGAATTTGAGAAATATAATGGGATCAGTTGCCTTGAAGCCCATATTACCATGTTCTGTAGGAGAATGACTGGGTATATTAACAATGATCAGCTATTAATACATTGTTTCCAGGATAGCCTCACTAGGGCAGCATCTAAATGGTACAATCAGTTGAGCCGAACCAAAATTGGTACTTGGAGTGATTTGGCACGAGCTTTTATGAGGCAGTACAGTCATGTATCAAAAATGATGCCTAATAGAATTACTTTGCAGAATTTGGAAAAGAAATTGAATGAAAGTTTTAGACAATATGCGCAGAGGTGGAGAGAGACCGCGGTTCAAGTTCAGCCACCACTTTTGGAAAAAGAAATGACGATGCTCTTTATCAATACATTGAAGGCCCTGTTCATCACTCACATGTTGGGAAGTGCTTCAAAGAGTTTTCCAGATATAATCATGAATGGCGAAATGATTGAAAATGCCATCAGAAATGGAAGAATAGATGGTGGAGAGAGTAACAAAAAATCAGTCTCAATGAGAAAAGAAGATGAGATGAATAACATGGGTTACTCAAGATCAGTAAGTCATCCAGGTAAAGGGTTTGCTAGTGAACAAGGTTCATTGAGACAAGAATCTGGAGTGAAACCAAGTACTGACAAGCTCCAGTTCACACCAATTCTGATGTCGTATAAGGAGCTGTATCAAAGCTTATTCAATGCGCACGTTGTTTCCTCTTTCTACTTAAAACCCCTGCAACCTCAGTACCCCAAATGGTACGATGTGAATGCACAATGTGATTATCATGTGGGAATTGCGGGACATTCGATAGAAAATTGCACCATCTTTAAAAAGCTTGTTGAAAGGCTCATCAACTTGGGTGTCGTCAAGTTTGATGACTCTAGTGCAGAAAACCTTCTACCCAATCATGATTGACAATGAGGTGCATGCGATATATGAAGAGATGTTGGGAAGCATTCACATCAATGACATGTCTGAAGACACAATTGAAAAGGGGACCTTGTTAGATATTCGCCCTTATAAATCTGGGAGTGTTCTAAGCAATTGAACTGCGGAAGAAATCCCTGTAGTTTTTAGAGCTTATTTAGAGTAATGTTCAGAACATTTTTGTTGTTTTTAGCCTAAAAATTATAGAAATTCCTCTGTGAAATAGGCTCATGTCTGAACGCCATTATTCTAATAAAATACATCTTTGCATTCATTTTTGAGCCAATATTCTTTTATTCTTTTAAATAATTATTATTTCATTCTTTTGGATTTTCTTCCACATCATTCTTTCATTCATAATTTTATTGTACAAATAATACATTTTTTTGTATATTTTTTGGTACTTACTATGGGCCCTCAAATATCAACGACATGAGTGATGTTGTTTCAAACATGGAGTCTCTTTTTAAGCAAGACATGTGTTTAGAGGGATCTCATGACTTTGAAAATGACGAAGATTGTGGTGTATCTCCGGACTTGTTGAGAATGGTGGAACAAGAGGATAAACAAATCCTACCTCATAAGGAATCATTGGAAATTGTGAGCTTAAAGGAAGGAAAATAGGTGAAAATTGGAACTGATATCACTGAAAAAACAAAACAGGACCTCATTGAGTTACTCCGAGAGTTCAAAGATGTTTTCCCGTGGTCATACCAGGATATGGCCTGGATAAGCACTGACGTGGTTGTGCACCTCTTTCCTATAAAGAAGGATTGGAAGCCAGTTCAGCAGAAACTCAGGAGGATGAGACCCGATAACGTGCTAAAAAGTCAAAAAGTAGTCAAATATTCAGAATGGGTAGTCAGTATTATTCCAGATGAGAAAATACGAATGTGTGTGGATTACAAGGATTTGAACAAAGCCAGTCCCAAAACTCATTGCTTTTCACACTTTAGTGGATAACATGGCAGGCTACTCACTATTTTCCTTCCCGGACGGCTTCTCTGGATACAATCAGATAAAGATACACCCTGAAGATATGGGAGGGACCACATTCATCACCTTATGGGGAACATTTTGCTATAAAGTGTGGCCATTCGGGTCAAAGAATGCAGTGAGTGCCTTTCTCTTTGATTTTTCATAGCTTTGCCCATTGAAGTCGATCGCTCTGCACTTTTGTTGGATTTCATCCTAATTGAAAAGGAAGATCCAAAGTTTTTCGTCATAGTTAAATTTTGCCCCAAAAGGCTTTATGAAAGAAATCTAATACCAAAGAATATTTTTTGCATACAAGATGAAAGTGGAAGATCTTATGTGGGAGACTCTATTGAGAAAACATTGGTTCTGATCAAAAGGGGATAACAAGGACTTGCCTAATCCTATGAGTTCAGATTAAATCAAAAAAAATCACAATCAAAATCAAAAAAGAAAAGAAAAATCGAAATAAAAAATTTAATAAAAAATCAAAATAAAAAAATCAAAATAAAAAGAAAGAAAAAAGAAAAAATCAAAATCAAAATGACAAAAAGAAAAAAGAAAATGAGAGACCAAGGGGAAAACCCGCAAATGGCACTTTGACCAATGGTGGATTTGAGTTGAAAACCCGAAAAGGGCGACTCAAATTTTGAACAAAGTGGGGCATGGATGACATTGGGCCAATATCACCGAAGGCTTCTAATGTGCATCGCCTTATTTTTTAGGATATCAATTAGTTCATCAAATGAATAGAGGTTACTCCATACACCAATGTCATCATATGATGATATAGACTGTTAGAGAGGATTATATTGGATAATGCATTGAGCCTGAACAATAGCGCGATAGCTGAGATCCGTAATCAAGTCAAAATCAGACACCATGATTCGTCACCAAATTGCCTAGAGATGAATATCCAGAAAATTGAAGGAAAAATGACTGAGACTTGCAAGGTCTGGCATGAGAAATTACCATTTTCCCTCCTTGCTTGTCGAACATCTGTACTGAGGCAAAGGGTTAAAAGTTATTCATCAGGGTCGGATATACCAGAAACAAATTATACGAGCCCACAATAAACAGGGTCGTCTCAGAGAATTCCACGAGAGAACTGGATGTTTGAAAATATCCTTCCTCAACAAAAGGATTTTAGAGGGAAATCGAATGCCAAATCGGGAATGTCCCTATGCTGTAAACAATACCTTTTTCAAAGGAGCACTGATCCTGAGTGAGATTGCTAATCCTATAAACTTAGATCCAGTCAAGAAATACTTCGTTTAAAGAAGAAGAAAGGACCAAAGTAAAAACCCGCAAAGGGCACTTTGAGTCGAAAAAAAGTGAAAAATAAAAAAATGAAAATGAAAAATGAAAAAGTAAAAATAGAGAGGCTAAGGGGAAAACCCGCAAAGGGCGCCTTAGGCCAAAGGGGATTTGAGTTGAAAACTCAAAAAGGGCGGCTCAAATATTGATCAAAATGGGGCATGAGTTGATCAGAGCAACTCGAATTTTGATCATATTGGGGCATGTGGTGATCTTGTTGTACCTGAATCAATAGAAAAGGGAAGGCGACATCTTGGGGCATCGACAAAGCTTCTGAGTTCTCCTAAACACATATCAAACTCAGAATGGTCTTCAGAAAGTTTGTACAGAGAAGTTCAAGCTGCGATATCCGGGGCACCCAATTTTTATACTATTTATATTGAATTTGTTGTTCTTGGAATACTTCATTCTTTTCCAAGATACACATTCCTAATTAATTTCTTTGTTATCCTTCTTTACTAATTTTGATAATTTATTCCTTCGAGCTATGCTCAGAACCAACTTTATTCTTATCCATTGTTATGACATTTTTTGCAAGCATGTTGCATTGGAATAATGATTAATGGACTAATAAAACTTTCACAAGGGAAGTTTTGCATATTACTCTAGAAGTTTCTAAATAATACAGGAACCTGAAACAGGACTGTTGTTTAGAACACACCATGTTTAAAGGTTGGAAATCTGAAAAGGAAGAGTCTAAATTAGGACTTTCTCTTTGGATTTTGTTGTCAAAAAACATTGATTGAACAAAATGACAAGATGTCATGTTGATGACAAAGCTTAAATAAAAAAGCAAGCAATGATCACCAGACAATAGGAAGAGGTTTCCTCGGAGAAGAAAGCATTCATTTGTGCATAAACCTTTGGTACGACACCCTTAGAATGGTGTAAGGGACCAGAGAGATTTAGATCCTATATCCTTGAATTGTGATAGGAGAGGATTGAGAAAAAGCCACATATTTCTACCCTTAGGTTACAGTGGTAGAATGATGGTACAAATTTTGCGTCCCAGTGGATTGAACTTTGAGGTTTATAGTGGGGGCAATCTACCTAAGTGTTTCTTAGAAGACGCCAGCCAAGAAGTAAGGTGTTGAAGCACGGCAGTGACAAAACCTTAATAAAATTTGAGTAATGATAACATAAGTGATAAAGAAGGATCGTTCTAAAAAAAATAGCATTCTACAAACACCATTCACACATGTCTAGTTAGGAGTATTTGATTCATTTTGATCATGCCATCCTAATCATTAGGCATAATTAGGTTCATTATATAGGTCATGTTCCCGAGAGAACAGATCAGTGAAGTTATAAATCCTATCTCCCTGGATAGCAGTGGAATAGGTCGAAGATTACAGATCTTATTTCCCTAAGCAATAGTAGAGTAGATCAAAGACACTAGCCTTGCCTCCCGGGGTTACAGCAGAGTAGGTTGAAGATAGCAGATCTTGCCTTCCTGTACTAACAGTGAAACAGATCGAAGACACTAGCCTTACCTCCCTGGGTTGCAGTGGAGCAAGTTGAAGATAGCAGATCTTGCCTTCCTATACTGGTAGCGTAGTAGATCGAAGACACCAGCCTTGCCTCCCTGGGTTGCAACGGAGCAGGTCAAAAACACCAGATCTTGCCTTCTTGTATTGGCAATGAAGCAGATCGAAGCCAATAATCCTATCTCCCTAAAGTTGCAGTGGAGCGGATTCAAATAATAGATCTTATCTCTCTGAAGTCGCAGTAAAGTGGATCGCATCAGGTCTTATCTCCCTGAGGTTGCAGCGGAGCAGACTAAGAAAGCAAGTATTATCCCCATAAAGTTGTAGTGGGGCAGACTGAAGATAGTGAATCTTATCTCCCTGAGTTTGCAGTGGAGCAGATTGAAGCCAGTAATCCTATCTCCCTGAAGTTACAATGGAGCGGATTAAAACAATAGATCTTATCTCTCTGAGGTTGCAGTAGAGTAGATCGCATCAGGTCTTACTTCCTAGGCGGTGCAGTGGAACAGATTGAAGCAACAATGGCGAACCTTGCTTCCCCGACATTGCAGTTAAAAAGATTGAAGCTACAACGGTGAATCTTACTTCTCAGGCGGTGCAGTGGAATAGATTGAAGCCACAACAGCAAATCTTGTTTTCCCGACATTCCAGTTAAAATATTGAAGCTACAACAGCGAATCTTACTTCCCAAGCGGTGCAATGGAACAGATTAAAGCCACAACGACGAATCTTGTTTTCCCGACATTGCAGTTAAATATTGAAGCTACAACGGTGAATCTTACTTCCCAGGCGATGCAGTGGAACAGATTGAAGCTACAACGGTGAATCTTGCTTCCTCGAAATTGCAGTTAAGAAGATTGAAGCCACAACGGTGAATCTTACTTCCCTAGCGGTGTAATGGAATAGATTAAAGCTACGACAGCGAATCTTACTTTCCCGACATCACAGTTAAACAGATTAAAGTTACGAGTTACAAATCATATCTCCCCGACGTTGCGGCAGAATGGATCGAGACACCAATTCCTATACCTCTGAAGATGCAATAGGATGGAATGAGGCTACTCGAAGAGGAAGAGCACCAAGGTCCAGCATGACCGGGCAAAATTGGTCATTTTTAAAGTCTTTGCTTCGTTCCCGTTACACGACAACGAGCAAAGAGGGACAGCTGTAATAACCAATTTTACCAAGGCTTAAAACTAAATTAAAATAAAAATCAAATAAAATGTCTAGTTAATGTCTATTTACATCTAAAACCCATACCCAAATAAATAGCCCAAATCATTTTAACCTAAACTAGATGAACCCAAAAGACCCAACTAAAACCCAAACCCACTAAGCCTAATAATGCCCATCAGCCAACCCTAGCCCGACGGCCCAACACCAAAGAGGTTGCGGGAACCCTAGCAGCAAACAATTTCCAGCGCCGCACCCTTTGGCCCTCTCCTCGCATGCCCTGGTCTCCTCACACACACGGCCACATCAGCACCATGTACCTGAATGTTGCAAACAAACAACAAGCAGACAAAACAACAAAACGGGCTAACAACAAATGGGCAACGAAATTATAGCAAAAAAAATGGTAACAAGAGAGAAAAAAGAAAAAGAAAAACGAGAAAATGGAGATTTTTTTTTGGGGGGTATATAAAGCCAAATACAAAAGTTGTAAAGGGGGAAGAAACCCACGAATAGTGTATGAAAGTTTTTTTTAAAAAGAAAGGCAATAGAAAGAAACAGTTTCTAAAAAAGGTGATTTGAGATTTATTTTTTTCTATTTCTTCTTTCTTTTCTGTTTGCTCAATATTAGTTGTTATATTTCTTGTTTGCAAAAGAAAAAATAAAGAAAAAAAAGGGGAGAAGCTTACCTGGTAACGCCTTCAGATCCGCGCAAGAAGGAGCTAAAATGCCCTTAGGGGTACAGCTCTGACCACTGTTGATGGTGTAATCGCGGCGGAGATGTGGCGAACTGACGACAACGAAGGCTAAGGCCGAAGCCCTAGCAGAGAAACTTTAGGTTTTTTTTATTTCTAGAGCTGCAAAATATTTTTTTTAAGAAAATTTGATTTAAATAGAGCTTCCACACGACGTCGTTTTGAACGGGGGCTCATAGGCGCCGAAACGATGTCGTTTAGGTTATGACCCACGCACGACCCGACCCGCTCTTGGAGGATCCGTGTGTTTCTGAGTTTCGGGATATTTATTCCCTTGGTCCTTCCGATTTTGAGGCGTACTACAATTCGGCCATCATTTTTATTTTTTTATTATTTACGAATAGCACCCTTTTTATATATTTGCTTCGCTTTAGTCCCTATCGAAACGCTACGCATAGAGGGTATCGGGATATTTTCTGTTTAGATCCTTGTTATCTTCGCGCGCATATTAATATGGTCCCTGGCCCCTTTTCATTACTTATTATTTATACCCCCATATTTTGCTGTAGTTTCAATTTGATTTTAACCTTTATTTAAATTGTTTTAATATATTGTACATTTTAAATGATTTCATTTTCTATTTTTTATTACTTTATTTACATATTTTAAACTTTTGTACATAGCACCTATTTTAATATATGTATATATATTATTTAAGTTAAATTGTTTTTTATATGTTATTTCAAAATTTGATTATCCTTAAATCGATTTATTTTAAAATTCCTCTTTATATATCATATTTAATTCATTATATGTTATTTTAACCTACTTTGCAAATGATTTATTTTAATTTATTTATATATGATTTTATTTTTAGTTGCTTTATACATAAATTTTAAATTTATTCTATACCACTTGCTTTAAATCGATTTGTATTAGTTTTTTTAACTCGTTTTCATGTACTATTTAAGTAAAATCTTTTACCACTTATTCAAATTGTTTTACGTATCTTACCTTAAATCCTATTTATTTTAAAACGTTTGGTTACCATTTTGAAATTTGTTTTACGATTATTTCATCTTAATTTGCTTTGTATTATTTAATCTATTCATCTTTAATCATTCATATTAGTTTTTAAATGGTGCGTGGTGTGACATTATTATCTTTATGTATGGTATTTGTCTATGGGTATTTATTGATTTATTTGTGTTCGTTAATATGTATTGTGGTTTACGAATTTTCACATCGTGTCGAACATTGTTATTCCATTGCGCTTTTATTCATTCAAAAGTTGCGTTTAACATCATTTAAATATCGAAACCAATTCACTCAAAAGTCTTTCAAAATAACGCGACACTCAAAATTTGGGATCCTCGAAAAGATTGTGTCCTAACTTACTGGATTCCAATCTTCCTCGGGATCTAAGAGACCGAATATCCTTTTTTTAATTATAACATAAATAAAAAGCTCATTATCGGGAATTCGACACGTTGTGTCCTAACGCATTGGATATGACATGTTGTTTCCTCGAGACGAGAATTTTAATAAATAAAAGTAAAGGCAATATTCGATATTTAGGAATTTTGTGAAATCGAACCCTAACTTACTGGGTTTTGATTTTCTCATTTGACCCAAATAATCAAATATCCTTCTCAAAACGCATAGGTTTTAAAAGTCAAAAGATAAACTTAATTTTGAGGATTTGAAATGTTGCACTGTAACTTACTGAGTGTGACAATTTATTTCTTTGAAATAAGTGAGCCTTATCATCCAATTCGTTTTAATCAAATTTTCTTTTCAAAGGATCGTATTTTAAAATCTTTTCAAAATTTCGACATTAAGACATTAAACAATCAATTCGGTACCAATTTTGGGCGTTACGAGGGTGCTAACCCTTCCTCGTGCGTAACCGACTCCCGAACCTATTTTCTCAAAATTCGTAGACCTAAAATTGTTTTCAAGGTGATCCGATCACACCTCAATAAAAGATCGGTGGCAACTCCCATTTTCATTTTTAAGTCGACCTGTTTTTTTTCTTGTTTTCAAAAAAGGTGGTTTCGACAATATGAATATATATTAATATTTAATGTAATAACAATGTATAAAATCATGTTATTATATTTCATTTGTAAAATCATATATTATTAGTGCATAAATATTGGTGAAGAGGACAACCAAATACGATAATGGCAAAAATAGAAAGAGTGTTTCTATAATTCTTATCCAAGTTATTAGCAACATTTTTCAAAGGAATCAGATTCTTGACATTCAAAGATGAGAACTTTCAAAGAATCTATACTAAAAAGTCTAAAACTAAGTTTATTTGATTATTCAAATAAAATATATCTAGTTTTCTCTTAGCAATTTGGATGATGAGAAAACATCAAAGCTTGAAAATATTTCAGCAAAGAAAATACGCCTAAATATAAGTTAGAAAATACGCCTAAATATTTCAGTAAATAAGAGTTAAGACGAGAAAATAAACAAATGTGAGTTAGAATGTTGGATGAGTTAAAATTAATTAAGAAAAGAAATATGCGAAGAAGGTGAAAGTTAAATTGGGAATTGAAAGGGCCTGGAGATTAAAGCCATGAAGAAAAGTAGGAAGTGGTATTTTGCTCTCTCTTACATAAAAACATTCATGCATGACTATTGGAATTCCTAGATTCATCCATTCTAAACACATTGATTACATGCACACATTCATGGAATCACATTATCCAACATACTCTCCCTTAATGTAATGTTCTTTGATTGTGTCCAAATGAGTAACTGGAGCAAATGTCTCATAATAGTCAAGACCAAGTTGTTTTGTACAACCTTTCCCCACTAATTTGGCTTTATTTCTTTGGATCGAACCATTTGGATTATGCTTTACCTTGTACACCCATTTCACCCCAATAACTTCTTTGTTATTTCACTCTTGAACAAACTCTCATTTCTTGTTCTTTTCAAACGCATCAATTTTTTCTTGAATAACTTTCTTCCAAGCATCCTCTTTGATTTCTTCTTCAAAGATTTTGGGTTCAACTACACAATAATTGCATCTAAAATAAACATCATTTAAACTTCTCATTTTTCTTGGAGTGAAAATAGGTGATGAAGAGCTACAACTTGGAAAGCTTGATGAGGATAGAGAGTTTGGTGTAGCATGGGTTCGTTGCTTACCAACATTTATTGGATGCATATTCATAGTAGAAATGGCCTTCTCAAACTTTTCTTACCAGTTGCAAGTAGCCTTTTCATTAAACACGACATCTCGACTAGTGATCACCTTCTTTGCCTTTAAGTTGTAAAGTCTATATCTTTTTGACATATACCTATATCCAATCAAAACACACTTTTCACTTGCTTCTTCAAGCTTTGTCCTCTTTTCTTTAGGGATTTTAGCATAGAAAACACACCTAAGAGGTGGCTCATATATGGTTTTCTCCCAATCAATGCTTTAAATGGAGTCATATTCTACACGAATTTGCTTGGACATCTGTTCGACAAATACATAGTTGTATTAATTGCTTCAGGCCAAAATTCTTTAGGCGTCCATTCCTCGAACAACATGGATCTGACAATTTCCATCATTGTTTGATTCTTCTTTTCAAACACGTCATTTTGTTGTGGTGAATACCCAACAATCAATTGACATTCCACGCCTTCTGTAATAGTCAAATTTTTAGTGGTGTTAGAAACGACGATTTGGAAACCCCATTTCTGTAGTTTGAACCTGTAATATTTACAAGACTAATATAGAAATATGTTAAAGTTTGACCCAAGAATTTTGTTGAATTGATAGTTAATTAAGGTAAAAAGACTAAATTGTAAAAGTTTATCACTATAGATTTTTAATTAATCAAAGGACCAAATGAGCAATTGGGCCAATTGCAAATAGTCAAACAGTGGTGGATGACAATAAGCATCCACCACATTTGTTAATTATGCTTAAGGATAACTTAACTAGGTTTACTTAAATTAATTAAGATTAATTAATTGTTAAACCAAGTATAAAAGAAAAAATTAAAAGAAAATAAAATCATTTTTTTTCATATTCATCATCTTTCTCCACCAAAACTGTAATACCCCCTACTCGTATTCGTCGCCGAAATAGAGTATGAGGCATTACCAGATTTTACCGAATAAATTTTTTTTTTTAAAAAAACTCAATATAACCCCTTTATAAAAATCTAATCTTCCCTGCAAATTTTAAACCGAGACCAATCCAACACAACCAATCCATTTCAATATATTTTCAAGATAGATTTATCGTATTCATAAGATAATCTCATCACATACCAAAACCAAAATTTGTTAGACATACCAATGGCTAACCATACATTCATTTCACATTAACATCTACTTTACTAACTTATACATGCCATTGATTTCCAAAATAAAGTTTCTTTATATACCGAGATCTTAAGGTTGATAGTGTGATGCGTCTCCGACCAAATCCGACCTCTGAGCTCTTAACACTACAAAATAGGGGAAAAGGAAACAGGGTAAGCACTTTGTGCTTAGTAAGCTCATGTAACAAGAATTATACTTACCTAATATTTTCAATACAATGCAATAAACATTCATACATCCATTCAATACATTATTCCCCTATCATGCACAAACTATAGTCCAATAATTTCCATGTATCAATAATTTATACCATGATTGATGAGCTCATCAATACCATAATTTCCATTCCCTTGTTATTTTTCCATATTTATCCCGTTGAATTTCTCGAAATTTCAATGGATTTTTAGAGGTACACTTTAGTGTATAAATCCGGGTCCGTCAATTCATATTCATGTGCGCACATTTCCATTTCAGAGAGCACACTCCCGCGAACCTCATCCTTACAGTGGGATTACCAGTCCAGGCTAAATCCCTTGTAATATAAACTCATAGAGTATTGTCGGGATTACCAGTCCAGGCTAACTCCCCTGCAACGACAATTACTCTAATGAGCTTGGATCTGAATTACCATCAAAGCTAAATTCGACCTAATTAAGATTACCCGTCCGGGCTAAATCCATTTTCCACATATTCTTCGGGAGGGCTATATCAGAATAGGATCACCCATCCGGGCTAGATCCTTTTTACCGTCAATTCCTTTTCAGAGATCCATCGAATTTTCCTTCCATTCAACCGGGTTTTATTTCCTCTTTTCATCAAGAATATCAATACTTCATCAATTATCATACAATAAACATCCAAATCATATTCACATCAATAACAAACATTTCAAGCATTTAGGAATATAATTCATGTTACACGAACTTACCTCGACACTTGTTCGTAAACAAAAATCTACTAATCCCGAACTTTTTCTTTTTCTCGATCTAGCTTAGTATTTTAATTTTTTGGATCTAAATAAATAAATTTAATCATTAATCTAATGCATTTCATGTTCATATGTAACATTCTCTATAATTCCATTATTATTTATAGTGCATTCAAAGCTGTCTCACTGAGTCACAGTCACTAAATTATTTATATCTTAAGCTAAAAAACTCTAAATTAAGATCCATTAATTTGCCATGAAACTAGACTCACATATATTCTTACCATAAAATTTTCATAATTTTTGGTTTATCCAACAAGTACAGTTTATTCTTTAAAGTTTCCCCTGTTTCATTGTTTGACAGTTCTGACCCCTCTTCACTAAAAATTAATTATCTCATTGCACAGAATTCGAATGATGTTTCTATTTGTTTCTTCTGAAAATATACTCATTAAGGATTCTAATCATATAAATTATAACTCATAATAATTTTTTACAATTTTAATGATTTTCCAAAGTCAGAAAAAGGGAACCTGAATTCATTCTGACATTGTCTCACAAAATCTATTATATCTCATGATTTACAATTCCATTGATTAAACCATTTCTTCTATAAGAAACTAGACTCAATAAGCTTTAATTTCATATTTTATTCATCCTCTAATTCGATATTTACAATTTTGGTGATTTTTCAAAGTTATACTACTGCTGCTGTCCAAAATTGTTTTAGTGTATGATGTTAATTACCATTTTTCCCTAAACTTTCAATAAATGATAATTTCATCCCTGCTCAATTCACCTCTCAATTGAGATGATTTTTCTCAATTAACACTTTATCCCATCACTTTAAACTATTTTATAAGCTTTGGAAATCAGAATTTTAGTACTAGACTTTAATTCCAAACTTTTTCACAATTAGGTCCTACAAATCAATTTCTATTGAAATTGCCCAATAAAATCATCTCATAAATGATTAAAGCTTCAATTTCATCCTATTTCATCATAAAATTCCAGCACATATTCATAGTAACTTTAAAATTCATTCATAAAATCAAAAACTAATGAATTTAGTAATAGGACCTAGTTGTAAAAGTCTTAGAAACACAAAAATTACAAGAAAAAGGCAAGGATTAACTCACTTGGTGCAAAAATTATTAAAAACCAGCTTGAAGAAACTCTTAGGACGTTTTTGGCTGATGAGAATGCAGAAAAATAAAGAGAAATCTAGATAATTCCACTTTAGTCCTAACTTTTAAAGCAAATTTTGCAATATTCCAATTTTACCCTTAATTCTTCAATTCTCCTGATTTTTTTTTCTTATGCCGCCCAAAATATCTCCTTTTGGGGTTATTTGCAATTTATCTCCCTCCTCATTTAATAATTGAGCTATTTAATCGTTCTAGTAACTTTTACACTTTTTTTAATTTAGTCCTTTTCACTTAATTGACTACCCAAACATTAAAATTTTCTAACGAAATTTTAATTCCATATTATTAACACTTCATAAATATTTATAAAAATATTTTTGACTCGGTTTTACGAGATTGAGGTCTCGATACCTTATTTTTACCCAATTTCTTCAATAATTTCTTTTTCTAACTAACCACTAAATCGGTAAAATTTTTCTATCGATATTTTTATACGATTTTCCTATCATACCAATATTCATGCAAAAATCTTAAAATAAATTTCTCTTTAAATCAGATTTGTGGTTACGAAACCACTATTCCGATAACCTTGAATTTGGGTCATTACAAAAACCACCATTGAAGGAAAAGCTTTCAAGGGTTTTGAACTTTCGATCTATGATTCGTATGTTCAATTTAGTCATTTTTTTATATTTATTTTGTATTTTTTAGGTCATGAGAGCTTCTTAAAGTTTTCATTGATGATTTCTTGAAGAAATTAGTGTCAAATTGATAGATTTTAGGCTTAGATGTGAAAAAAGGACTAGTAAAGTTTAAATGCTAGTATTGTTAAAAGGGCTAATGTAACACCCCTTAACCCTAAACTGTCACCGGAACAAGGTTACAGAGCATTACCAGATATATCGGATAACTTATAACTAGTTCACAAATAAATAACAGATATAGCATACTTGTATCCAATATGTCATATTAGTTCCATTTCATACTTATAACTAAGGGTGAGCAAAACTCGATTCGACTAGAAAAAATCGAAAAAAATTCAAATTTCGAGTTAAACGAATCCAGTTATTCGAGTTAATCGAGTTATTTGAATCAACTCGAATTTTTTTTCGAATTTCGAGTTCGAATCGAGTTGAGTTTTCGAATTCGAATAACTCGAATAATTCGAATAATTAGAATATCAAACTATAATATTTTACATTTTTACCCTAAACTCCCAAACTTTTTTACTTTTCCCTCAAAACTTTTACTCCTTCCCACTTTCCCCCCAAAACTTTTACTTGCCTCCCCTCCCAACCCCCCAATCTACCCAAAATCCATTTCCCACCAAAATTTTACTCTTCCATTTACTTTTTCTCAAAATTTTACTCCCAAAAACCCTCAAAACATTTTATTTTCCCCTAAAATTTTTACTCCCTCCCACTTTTTCCCTAAAACTTTTATTCTCTTCCCATCCCACCTCCCATCTACCCCAAACCCTCCTTCCTCCAATTTTTTTTTAATATTTTTCCTTCAAAATTTTACTCCCCCTATTTACTTTCCCTCAAACTTTTATTCCCCAAAACTTTTATTTTCCCCCTAAACTTTTACTTCTCACCCTTTACTCTCAAATAAAAATTAAAATTATCCAAAAAATCACTAAACATAAATAGTAATAACTTTATTTATATATACTATTTATATTATTAAATTAAATTTCACATTTTATATTATTTATATTATTGAATTATTTAGTCCTATTGAATACTTATATTAAAATTGAATTCTTAATTATGCCATAAAATATTCGTGTTAAAATTTTATATTGGTATCAATTTCACATTTTATTTTTAAAATAACTTTTATTAAAAATCATATTTTTATATTTAATATATTTTTAATTCCAAAATACTTAGTGACAAGAATCAAGATAATTGAAACAACTAAGCAAACAAATAAGCTAACCAAGATATAAAAAATTAATAAATAAATTATGAGGTGATGAAAGTTAATAAAAATTTGATTAAGGTGGACAAATTTTATTATGATGGGTAACAATGGTTACAAGGATCCAAAATTATTTTTTAAAATTAACTCGAACAAATATATTCGATTCGATTCGACTCGAATTCCATCTCACTCGACTTAATTCGAGAAAACTTCAAATAAAGTTAGGATGATAAAATGAAATTCGAAAACTCGATTAACTCGAAAATTTTCGATTCGATTCGATTGAAAGCTCACCCCTACTTATAACCAATTTAAACATCATTCTACAACCGTAATCACAAAACTCTTATACTTAACCTATACATCACTTAGGTACATGCCACATTATAAAAAAAAGGTGCATCACTAAAATTTCTCTGAGGTCGGGATTGCTCTAGATGCTGGACCGAACACTGGTTTTCTACTAACCTGCGCACGAAACCAACCGTACGCTGAGTATGAGAATACTCAGTGGTATTATCATAATTCAAATTAATAACATTAATTGATAAATTATATACATTTAATTTATGTCTACAATTATTCACTAATTATCTCATACTTTAAATCAACTTGATAATTAATAACAATAAGAAATATTTCAAATCTTGTATTTAATTGTACTCATACCTTATTTCACTATCTCAATTCCATTGGATTTTTCACATCTCATTCCAATAGTTCATTTTAATTCATATACAATTCATTCAATTTATCACTATATTCAATATCAATTCTATTGCAATTTGTACTCATATCATATAACAAAAATTTATTCTTAATCACATCATGAACTTTGGGTTCATATCTTCAAATCTCATATCTCGATTTCCAATTCACATATCAATTCACAATTTCACTTTCTCATTTCGTTCCATAGCTCAATCAATCACACTTATTCAAATTTTCTCATTTCAATTATTTACCCCTATTAACAAGACTCGGACCTTAGCGGATACACGGATCCAACCAAACACACCAAAATGGCACCCAGTGCCTCATCGGATAGTTCGAAGCAATAAAGTGACACCCAGTGTCTCATCGGCAGAGCCAAAGAAAGTTGGTGCCCAGTACCTCATCGAATCTATCCGAAGTAACAGTATGACACCCAGTGTCTCATCGACTCAAAGTCGAAGTATTCCTGAACACTTCCAATCCTATGGCATGCCAACTATATCCGACTCAGCCCAACTAGTTAATAAGGTATTCAAATCATTTTTTTTCTATTTCAAATTCATTTTCGATTCAATCACAATTCCTTTCAAATTCACTTTTCACTTTCTAATCAACATACAATTCAATACCAATACATTTTTCCACTTTCCAATCAATGTACCATCAAATGCTTATATATATTCATACTTCATTTCAATTTCATTCAATTCACAATTTCTCATGTTCACAATTCAAATCAATTTCTCAATCCAATATGCTTTCAATACCACATTAATTCTTTTAATGCAAATCATATCACTAGTAATTTCCATTCAATTCACATACAATTCAATATCATTTAATTCAATATCGATATTCACCTTATTTTTATTTACTAAACATATTATTCAAAATTCAACAATTGCTATTAATAAATTCAATACCAATATGTATTTATCATTCAATTCAATCGTGATACTTACCTCAATTTGCTTATCATGTATATCAATTTAAATTTTAACAATTAATAATTAAATTTGAATTATGGTAATACTAACCAAATTTCTCTTGAGTCACTCTTTGTTCACCTTCTCCTTTTCTTTCTGGACAATGACTCTTACGACATTAGCTACATAATTAAACAATTAAAATCATTAATACAAAATTTCATCAAAATATTTCCATTTATACCTAAACTTCACCTAAATTCTAATTTAATCCCTTATCAATACTAATTTTATTTTCCCAATCTAACTCCATATTCTCTCTTAATTCTTACTATAAACTCATTTTAACTCTTCAATTTCACCATAAATCCTTAATTTCGAGATTCTTTCAATTTAGTCCCTACTATTCAAAACTTACACTTTATTTTACAATTAAATCCTTTACTAACTTCTAACTTGAAATTAAATTAATTTAACCCCCAATTCATCATCTTTCCAAACATGAACCATGTCTAAAAGAAAATCTAACATCTTACAAAATTTCAATATAAATCCAAAAATACTTTGTTCTAGGATTCCAAAACATCAAAACTAAGAGAAAATGGACTAAATTGACTTACCAATTTAAGCTTGAAGCTCAAAACCCTATTTTTCCTTTTTCTTTTCTTTTCTTTTCTTTTCTTTTTCCTTCTTTCCTTTCTCTATTTCGCTTGCCTATTTTGTTCTATTTCTCTTTTCTATTCTTGTATTTCTATTATATTTTATATTAAAATAATAATAACATAATAATAATATAATAGTTTTACTTAAATAATAAGTAAATACATAATAATCACAAATATATGTATTTTATTTATACACTTGGATTTATTTCTACCACACACTTGTCATAATTTTGGTTTATTTTACATAATAATATAATATAATATAATATAATATAATATATTTTATAATTAAATAATATATTAATATATTTAAAACATAAAAATCTAATATTTTTATCATATTTCTTACGCCTCATTTGTGGGACTTGGCATATTTACCTATTTAGTCCTTTTAACTTTTCTTTAATCTATTATACAACTTTCACCCTTACTTCAATTTAGTCTTTTTCACAATAACTTCTAATTAAGTCAAATTTACCTAATTAATTACACAACTTACTTCTTAAATATTTATAATAAATAATTAAGAGCCCGATTTACCGGAACGGAGTCTCAGGAATATTTTTTTTTCAATTTTATCCTTTTTAATCAATTAACCATCGGAACATTAAAATTTCTTAACGAAACTTTAATACTACCCTAATGACACTCCGTAAATATTTTTATTTATGGCGCAGTTTATAATATCGAGGTCTCGATACCTCGTTTTCGACCCAATTTATCTAATAATTTCTTTTAAATCACAAAATTCACTAATTTTAGAAATATTTCTAAAATCACGCTTAACTTATAATTATTAATTAATAAATTTTCTAAATTTTTCATCGGATTTAGTGATCTCAAATCACTGTTCTGACACTACTGAAAATTGGGTTGTTACAACTAAAGTGTATGAATTAAATATTTAAGGTGAAATTTCTAAAATTATTTATAGTAGAGGATCCTTAAAGGATGTGATTGAGATCAGTTTCAAAATTGAAGCTCAAAGTTGGAAGATATTGCAATTTCGATTTTAGGGACTAAATTGATTAAAATGTAAAAACCTTAAAGGCATTCAAAAATGAAATTGAACTGATTCATGGTTATAATAGGATGTTATAAAATCTTTGGAATTGATAAATTGAACCGAATTATTGTATATATCGAGAATTGAACAAAATCTAAGATAATTGAGAAAAGGCAAATTTGTTTATTAGTCCTTAAAGACTTGTTCATTTGTTGTTTTGTCAAGTAAGTTCATATGGAACTTACTGTTTTGTTTATGTTATGATTGAATTGTATTTGTTATACTTATTAGTTATATAAATGTGAATTGGTTGATTTTTTGGCATAAATGGATTAAATTGCATAGTATGACAACTATGCTATTTATGAATAGGTACAAGGTACTAAAATGGAAATGAAATGTTTATGTGATTGGAATGACATGTATATGTTGTTGCAGGGATTGAAATGATACAGATACAGTGATAATGCCTGTGTGAACTTAGTAAAGGGTTAGGATATGTGTGTCAAAAACTTGACCGCCATCAGACGTGCGAACGTCTAAACTGGAAATATTGTAACAAAAAATATAGAAAATAGAACATCGAGGTCTGCAAGTATACATGTCAAATTCTAATATAATAAGTTTACAATGAAATACTTCAGGAAGTATTCCAAGGATCATACCCAATGGAGGTTGAATCAAACTAAAAACTACTTTCTACATTAACAGGGCTAAACAGTAATAATCGAAATTATAGTACGAAAAGAAAAACCAAATACAAAATTAAGCAAACAAAATAACAATAAATAAATAAATTTAACAGTCAAAATTCAATTAATTGACAAGCAGAATATTAACTCATGTCGTTGTTCATAATTAACTTCAGAATTTGGATTTTAATGAATTAGGTAATAATTAATTAGTTATTACCTCTCGACCTCTAACTAATTAACTAATCGAAAAAAACCACTTATCTCTTGACCTTGTAGTTTAAACTAGATTGAATTAAGAGTTGCTTTGTAAATTATTCTCTCGACCTTATCTACCTAAATTACTTCCTAAGGTTGTTAATCCTAGGGTTTAAGTATACATAATTCAAGCTAACTAATTCTAAGACAAACCTTAATTCTTTCGTTAATACCTTCAATGGTTAATCTCCCTATGGGTTTAGCTACTCATGGATATAAATACAAAATTTCTGAACTTTAATTTTAACATGCAAAGAAAATTTTAAATTAAAGAGAAGGGAAAAGAGAGATTGATTCGTTTCGATATTGGATATGCTCGAAAGCCAAAAACCCTTTAACAGTCATCAAGATAACGTCAATTGCACGTGAAAACCAAAGGAAAATTATGAAATACTAAAGAAACGAAATCTTGGAATTAAATTCAATCCATGTTTGAAACATGACTAATAATTTCATAATGAAACTAAAACTAAAATTAAAACTAAAACTAAAACTAAAAATCTAAAATCTAATCTAAAAACCGCTCTTCAGCTAAACTTGAACATAACTATATATACGCAGTTGTTTCTAACCAACTTATGTAAAATACAGGCCATTAAACTGAATAAAGTACATTGTGCAAACAAAAACACCCTCAGCAATATTTTGGCCTCCATCACAGTGGTGTCATGACACCATAGGACTAGTGTCGCAACACAGAACCTTGAATAGGACTTTTCTTGCTTCAAAATATGATGTTGTGACACTGCATACTGGTGTCACGACATCGACATCATCCCTAGTGTTTCTTGGTTTGAGGTGTCTTTCACACTAAATTGGCTCATCAGTCCTACCCTAGGCCCATATTGGCCCAACGGGTTGTTACAATACCAAAATATGCGTAAAAACGCTTATTTTACTAAAATTGAATCTAGACTACTAAATTGTAAAACTATTTGAAATACTAATAAAATGGTCTAAAAACAAGCTCATTAAATGTCGAAAAGACTTTAATTTGCCACAATGGATTACAGTAGATCATACGTGCGGGCCCTATCGGTCTTGATTTAAACATATATCATTAGCATAACATGTCAAAATGTGAATTCTTACCATGTTTTCATTTGAAAGTTAATTAAACTAAATTGAGATAGTTTGAGTTGCTTCGACAACATAATGTGGCATCACGCATTCGAATCCGACAGCCATGTTGTATAGGGTGTCACAATAGCAGTTTTACTAAAAAGTTGGTAACCTTTTTTATGTTATCAATAATTTATTACTATTTACCAATCTTCTTTAATTATGGAATTTGTTATATGCTACGAATAAATTACATAAATAAGACTATTTTAAACTTAACTATTAGAAAAGTTTGGATCTAGACATCCAAGTATATAAAATTATCAATTTATACACCATCATTGAGGATATTAAAATTTTAGTCACCCAACCATTAGATACTAACAATTGGATGAGTGAAGTTCTAAACACATGTATGATGACACGTAGTACTACCACATCATCCAACGTACAACTTATCATTTATTTTTAGTTATTATAATTTGAAGCTAAAAGTAAATATATTATAGTTATGACTACTTAACTTTTCAAGAAGCTATAATTTAGTTACTAAAATTTGAAAATTTATAATTTGATCACCAAATTTTATGTTTGTCAAAACTTACTTTCTTAAATAGAAATTAAAAAATAATTTGATCACCAAATTTAAATATATTTTAATTTCATAAAAAATAGTAGATTTCAATACTTTATTTAAGAAGATAAATGATA
Source organism: Gossypium raimondii (assembly GCF_025698545.1). Classification (NCBI taxonomy): domain Eukaryota; kingdom Viridiplantae; phylum Streptophyta; class Magnoliopsida; order Malvales; family Malvaceae; genus Gossypium; species Gossypium raimondii. The sequence continues at coordinate 20,473,536 of NC_068567.1, read as the reverse complement.
ATTTTTTTTTATAAAATCATATAAAATGAAAAAATTATTTTACAGTTTTAAAATCTTACTAAAATCATTTTAAAACGATTTGTGAGTGTTTAGAGGTGTCCAGGACCAAACTCGAGCCTTAAAGGGCCCTTTTTTACACTAAACAGTGCAGTGACCCCAAAAGGTACAAGGGGTGTGGTACCTAGGGCCTTAGGTACCAAAACCCTAGTCCCTATACTATTTACAAGGCATCCTATTGATTGGGGTCTGGTCTCTCTTGGGCCAAGTGTTGATACCCTTGTTCTTAGGTAAAAAAAATTGCCTCAAAACTCCCATTTTTAAGCAGCAAACTTCACCATATCAAAAACATAACTTTGGTAACTTAAAAATCAAATTTTAATGGAAAAAAAACTTCTGAAACACCTCTAAACTAGAGTTTTATAAATACATGTTCAAAAGAAATCAAAAGACCAACATTCTTATTTATGAAACATAGTCAAAATGTGGCAAAACATGTCAAAACATTCAAGATGTTAAGCTAGCATATTAAACTTATATAAAAACACTCAATAACCAAACTAAAGCATGGAAAACAAAGCATGCATGCATACATACATTCAAAGTAAATTTAGCATGTGGCTCAAAACCGACCAAAATAAGTAAAATAGATATCACCATTACAAATTAGAGTAATATGAAACAATCATATATGCACCCCTAAATGACTTCTTTAGTACATGTCGTTAGGTACCATTCACAAATACAATTGTTTCATAATCTTCAATGATTTCATAATCTTCAATGATGACTATGGTGTATGTTTGTGATCCTCGAGAAGCACGAGATCTTGATTCAAAAGACCTATGCACAAACACAATGGCAAGTTAAGCATAAAGCTTAGTAAGATAATACTTAAATATTTACCTTCAAAATTGAGATCCGGATAATATAAAATATTATATAATTCATTTAGAAGAATTGTAAATGGCACCTACAAGTCAATTCAAAACAACCATAAGCAGTTTAGTACAATGAGAACATACGAGTAATTTCATTGAATGACTTACGTATAAGTTCATATCATGCCATAATCAAGTTAGTCTCATAAATCAGAGTTAGTTAACTTCAACCCTTAGTATGCTTAGAAAATAAAGATAGGATACTTGAGACTAATTATCCGAAACTATAATAACAGGAGCGCTGAAGCGCAAGTGTCTGAAGACCAGATCAAGATTGCATTGAAGTGCTAGAAACAGAAGCACCGAAGTACGAAAATAGGAGTCTCCTATTGGCATGTCAATTGTATCCTAACCATTTAACTAAGCTACTAAGGCCTTATTTCAAAATTTCCATAATGTCAGTATTAGCATCATGAATCAAGTTTACAAGTTTAGAACAATATCCTAGGCAAAAATGACTACAATACGAAATTGCAATTTTATTCATAATATTAAATCATCAAATCAAGGTTCAACTCCCATTAACATCTCCACAAGGAGACTTAACTAGAAAATCATTTATAAATTTATGTTTTTGCCATCAACAACATTTTCAAGATCATAGAACATTAATATAGTATAATATATATTCAATTCAATTAAAAGTAATATTAATTTCAAATAGGAGTTTTAATTGGCTTTCAATATATCTTACCACATAAAAGTATTCAAAAGAGTTGGAGAAGGTTAAATCAAGCTTAATCGACTAACTTTTCCTTTCCTTTATTAACATTCTCCTTTCCTTCTTCAATTTCTTTCATAAACAATAAATACTCATTAGCACATAATCAATAAATAGCCATTAATATGGTTCAAAATCTCGATACCTTAAAATAAAAATTAAGCATGTAGATGATGTAAACTATAAAACTCATACCTTAATTTTATCTGTTCAACTCTCAAACTCACTTTCTCATATAAGTGCTCAAACTCTAGCCTTTTACACTACACCAAAACAGGCTTTTAGCGGCATTTTTTATGGCGTTTGATAAACAAACGCTGCTAAAAATCGAGCATTAGCGGTGCTAACCCTAAAACGCCGTAAAAACCTGAACAACTAGTGGCGTTTCTAAAAAAATACCGTAAAAGAACATAATTAGTGGCGTTTATTGTAAGCGCCGCAAAATACCTTAACCAAAACGCAGCGTTTGGTTCAATTGTATATTAGAATTAGTGGCGTTTTCGATAAAACGCCGCTAAAGAATAGTATTAGCGGCGTTTTACAAAAAGCACCGCAAATATCTTAACGAAAACACAGCGTTTGGTCTCGAGGTAGATTAGTATTAGTGGCATTTTTAAACAAACGCCGTAAAAGAATCATTAGTGGCGTTTATTTGTAAGCGCCGCAAAATACCTTAACCAAAACGCAGCGCTTGGTTTTGAGGTATATTAGAATTAGTGGCGTTTACGATAAAACGCAGCAAATATCTTAACGAAAACGCACCGTTTGGTCTTGAGGTAGTTTAGTGTTAGTGGCGTTTTTAAAAAAACGCCGTAAAAGAACATAATTAGTGGCGTTTCTAAAAAAACTCCGTAAAAGAACATAATTAGTGGCGTTTATTGTAAGCGCCGCAAAATACCTTAACCAAAACGCAGCGTTTGGTTTAATTGTATATTAGAATTAGTGGCATTTTCGATAAAACGTCGCTAAAGAATAGTATTAGCGCCGTTTTACAAAAAGCGCCGCAAATATCTTAACGAAAACGCAGCGTTTGGTCTCGAGGTAGATTAGTATTAGTGGCGTTTTTAAACAAACGCCGTAAAAGAACATCATTAGTGGCGTTTATTTGTAAGCGCCGCAAAATACCTTAACCAAAACGCAGCGCTTGGTTTTGAGGTATATTAGAATTAGTGGCATTTACGATAAAACGCCGCAAATATCTTAACGAAAACGCACCGTTTGGTCTTGAGGTAGATTAGTGTTAGTGGCGTTTTTAAAAAAACGCCGTAAAAGAACATAATTAGTGGCATTTGCTTTCAAGCGCCGCAAAATACCTTAACCAAAACGCAGCGTTTGGATCAATTGTATATTAGAATTAGTGGCGTTTTCTATAAAACGCAGCTAAAGAATAGTATTAGCGGCGTATCACAATAAGCACCGCAAATATCTTAACCAGAGGTAGATTAGTATTAGTGGCGTTTTTAAACAAACGCCGTAAAAGAACATCATTAGTGGCGTTTATTTGTAAGCGCCGCAAAATACCTTAACCAAAACGCAGCGTTTGGTTTTGAGGTATATTAGAATTAGTGGCGTTTACGATAAAACGCCGCAAATATCTTAACGAAAATGCACCGTTTGGTCTTGAGGTAGATTAGTTTTAGTGGCGTTATTAAAAAAACGCCGTAAAAGAACATAATTAGTGGCGTTTATTTGTAAGCGCCGCAAAATACCTTAACCAAAACGCAGCGTTTGGTTTTGAGGTATATTAGAATTAGTGGCGTTTATGGTAAAACCGCTAAAGAATAGTATTAGCGGCGTTTTGGGAAAGCGCCGCAAAACTACTTCACCAACGACGCCGTTTTTTAGCTTTTGGGGATTTAGTGGCGTTTTTATGAAGCGCCACTAATACTCGTGTATTTAAAATAATTTAAAATATTTGTTAAAATGGATAAATTAAAATACTATTGATTTTTAATTTATGTACTAAATTATTTCAAATATAATTGTAAGAGATAAGATAGTATTATTTTAAAATATTTAATTTAATTATCATTATAGTTTAGGGTTTAATAAATATGGTTAGGGTATATATATGGTTAATTTAGGATTTAAGACCGGTTTAGGAGTTACAATTTTAAGTTTTATAGAATATGGAATTAGAGATTATGGATTAGGGATTTTTGTTTAAGGGTTAATGTGATTTAAGGTTTATAGATTAGGGGTTAGGGATTAGGTTAAGGGTTAGATGTTAAGAGTTAGGGATTTAGGGTTTATAAAATCGGTGTTAGGTTAGAGTTTCGGGTTTAGATTAATTAGTGTGTTTTAAGTATATATTAAATAAGGTTTAGGGGTTAGGGGTTAGAGGTTATGGGTTAAGGGTTTAGGGTTTAGGGTTAAGGGTTAAGGGTTAGGGGTCAGGGGTTAGGGGTTAGGGATTGGGTTATAATTTAAGGTTTAGATTAATTAGTGTTTTTTAATTTATATATTAAATAAAGTTTAGGGGTTAAGGGTTAGGGGTTATGGATTTGGAGTCGGGTTAGGGATTAAGATTTGGATTAATTAGTACTTTTTAATTAACATATTAAATAAGTTCTTTATATAATTGTAAAGGAGATAATAATATATTATAAAGATTATTAATTTAAAATTGATATGCAATATATAATAATTTGAATATAATAATTTAAAATTGTAAAAATTGTAAAAAAATTGTCAAAATTACAAAAAAAATGAAAATAAAAAATAAAAAAGAAATAAAAAAACTAAAATTTTTATTTTTACCTAATTTTTATAAATATTACTTAAAAAACTGAGATTGATAATTTTATCTAATTTTTTTAAATATTACCGAAATTAACAAAACTATTCATTAAAATTTGGCAAAACGGCGCCGTTTCAATAGAAAATTTAATGTATTAGTGGCGTTTTTATTAAAAACGCCGCTATAAACTAGACATTAGCGGCGTTTTATAACAAACGCTGTAAAATATTCTTAATATTGGAGATAAAATGGTGCCGTTTTTGGCTGAGATTCATAACATTTGATAAAAATCACATTGTTTTATTATTTGCTTTTAGTGGCGCTTTAAAAAATGCATAAATTAATGTAACTATGTTTTAAGATTTACGCAAACGCTGCCGTTTTATCTATATTATTAGTGGCAATTGGGCTAAAACGCCAAGAGTTCGAGTTAATTTGGTCTAATATTTAGTGGCGCTTATGTATAAATGCCGCAATTTACAGAAATTGTTTAGGAAAACGGCTCCGTTTTCTTATTTAACTTTAGTGGCGCTTTTAGTAAACGCCGCAAAATGGTTTTAATTTTTATGGAGACGATGCTGTTTTCTCTAAAATGCCATGAGTTTTAGTTAACTAATCGGGAAACGACAGCGTTTGATCATATTACTAGTGGCGCTGGTATATAAACGCCACAAATTACAGAAATTGTTTAGGAAAACGACTTCATTTTCTTATTTACTTTTAGTGGCGCTTTTAGTAAACGCCGCAAAAATGTTTTAATTTTTATGGAGACGATGTCGTTTTCTCTAAAACGCAATGACTTTGAGTTAACTGATCGGGAAACGACAGCGTTTGATCATATTACTAGTGGCGCTTGTATATAAACGCCGCAAATGGGTTAATTATTTTGATGAAAACGACGTCGTTTTTTCCCATCGTTTTGACTGAAGCTAAAACCCGATTCTCCATCCCCAACCTCTCATTCTCCCAAACCCCTAAAATTTCCCTAATCCCTTACTGCATCACAACCTCTCATTCTCCCAAACCGTTTGCTTCACTGCATCAACACCTTCATCCGTGTCTGGTGCCGCAACCGTTCGGTAAGTTCAACTACTTCCTTCATCTTCTTCATGCGCGAATGTTTCTGGAATAAAACGGCATTTGAACAAATATTGAGTTGGTGCGTACAGTAAAATGGGTCTTTCGAATATATCTGGAATTTGGGGCTTTTGAGCATTTGGATTTTCTCATTTCAAATTGAATCATTTACTGCTGTCCTGTCGAAAATTAGTTTCCATTGCTACCATGTTGAATCATTTACTACTGTTCTGTCGAAAATTGCAAAATTGTTCAAAACCTATTGAATGATATCTATACATATTTGCTATGGCAGGGCTACTATACTACTATTAGAAAAAATCCAATAGTGGCAAGGAACTGAACACTACAGCACTGTTCAAAACTTGTAAGTTCAAATTGTCTTTCTGAGCAAAGTAATATTTCTGTTTGAAAGCTGAGATTCAATCTTTTTTTTTATTTCTTTCTTTTATAATATATTTAAAATTTATATACATTTTTAATATATAATATATATAGTTTTAATTGCTACCAAGTTGAATCATTTATCGCATCTCGCTCATTTAAAATTGCAAAATTGTTCAAAACCTATTGAATGATATCTATTAATATTTGCTATGGCGGGCTACTATAGTACTATTAGAAAAAATCCAATAGTGGCAAGGAACTGAACACTACAAAGACTGCTTCAAAACTTGTAAGTTCAAACTTCTAAAGAGCAAAGTAATATTTTGGTTATCAAAATGGGAGATTCATTTATCATATACTTAAAATTTATATACATTTCTAATATATAATATATATAGTATGAGGATATCTAGTTTAAAATGGATATAAATTTATATACATTTTTTGATTCAATCTCTTTATTATATATAGTTTTCTTTTTCTTTATTTAGGAACAGAAACTATAAACTGTTTCATAATCAAATTTAGACTTTGCTTAAATCATCAAATGTATTTATTTGTTCGGATTTCTTTCATGAAAATCAATTCTTTTACTTGGTAACAAATCTTGCAGCTTTGAAAGGAATATGGACACAGAAATTTCTGTTTCTCTAGCATGTTATGTTTCTGTACCATTTTTATGTTTCTTTATTTTCTGTTTTCTGTTTTCTGTTTTCTGTTTTATATTTTTCTGTTTTCTATTTTCTATTTTATGTTTTCTGTTTTCTATTTTATGTTTTCTGTTTTGCTATTTTCTGTTGAATGAAGTGTTTATCAAGTGGAAACAAAAATCGAGTGGTTCCCCCACTGCTCCATCTTGAGGAGGTTGTCTAGTTTAGATTAATTTGTATCAGCAGTTTGCTAAACATTGAGAAAAATATTATTTGTCAAAATCATCAATTAAAGTTTTTCTTTTGATGTGGTTCTGAGTTTTGTGATGACAAAAGGATGTTAGAGAGGATTGGTTCAATTTGATGATTCTATCGATCAAGTAACAACATTATGAATCTCAACTTGTATAGTATTGTGTGCTGTAATGGAAATAGCAAACATAATACATAGGCAACAATGATTTTGACACATTTTAGTTTTTATTTAACTTATTAATATTAAAAAAGTATATATTCATATATTTTATTATAACTTATTAATATTAAAAATATTTATATATGTTAATATTTTTACAATTTAATTTAACTTATTACTAATACATATATTGTTCGAATATAATTTTTTAAAATTTATATATTACATTACTTAAATTTCGTTAAATTTTTACTTAAATATGTTACTCAGATACATTAATTACTAAAATTTGGTTAATTTTTTACTTAAATATGTTACTTAAATACATTACCGCTATAAATTTAAGTATATATTACATTACTTAAATAAATGTTTTAAGTATATTTTAGATGTCTTACAATATTAATAAATAAAACATATTTTTACTAAATTTTACTCTTAATATATTACTTGAATATATTACTTAAATAAGTTACTTAAATACATTACTTACTAAAATTTCGTTAAATTTTTACTTAAATATGTTACTCGGATACATTAATTACTAAAATTTGGTTAATTTTTTACTTAAGTATGTTACTTAAATACATTACCCGCTATAAATTTAAGTATATATTACATTACTTACGAACTTGTTAAAATATATTATAGTTTTAAATCGGTTATAAATCGACACGTAATCTTGATATACTTACATCATACAAATCTTACATAACCAAAATTTGTATATACAAGAACTTACATAATTTACACAACTTACATAACCTACATAACTTACATAATACAAAGCTTACATAACTGAAATAGCTTACACAACTTACATAACTTACAGAAGTTATATAATACATAATAACTTACAACTTACATAACATACATTACTTTGATAACTTACATAAGTTACATAATACACAACTTACATAGTTTACTTAATACAAAACTTAAATAACTTATACACGTACATAACTTACATAATTTACTTAATACATAAATATATATTATATGATATACTTACCACTGAACAACTTACCCTTGTAATTTCTGGTGACAATCAGACTTCAAGAAATAAGAAATGGACCGGTCTTGGATGAATTTGTCAAGGGTAAGCGACGGTTATCGAAATGGAGTACAGACTTTTCTAAATTTTGCATTTCAATATGCAAGCCAATAGAACATGATTCTTTGCCCGTGTAAGAAGTGTGTCAACATAAACTGGCATTATCGTGAAGTTGTATACGAGCATCTAATTGTTGATGGGTTTGTTCAGGGTTATTAACAATGGTTATTTCATGGAGAATGCCCGCCTAGTACCTCCTCTTCGAGCATGGATGTATCTTATGATAGTACTGCTTACCATCGGTCCGTTAGAGGGGATGACATGGAAGGGATGTTGCGGGAAGCATTTAATATTCACAATCATGGTTTGGAGTCATTCCCAGCCGACTTTGTGGCATCTGATGATTGTAATCTCGGTGGAAATGCTTTTACCGAACCCGAAAGAAGTGTACATCATGAAGAGCCAAATGGAGAAGCGGCGACGTTTTACGCGCTACTTACTGACATTAACGAAGATTTGTATGAGGGATCAAAATTCTCAAAATTATCTTTTTGTATTCGTCTTTTTCAGTTAAAATGTTTGGGAGGGTGGACCGGGAACTCTTTGACCATGCTGTTAGAGTTTTTGAGAGAGATGTTTCCGTTTGCAAAAATCCCTCAATCATGCAAAGATATGAAAAAAATGATAAAAGATTTAGGTCTTGGGTACACCAAAATCCATAGTTGCCCAAATGACTGCATGTTGTATTGGGGCAATCGGAGAAACCAACAGTGCTGTCACGTATGCGGCCAATCACGTTGGATAAATAGAAACACAGAAGATGGGAACGACGATGAAAATGATGCACAGGCAAGAAAGAAGCTGGTCAAGATTTTACGGTATTTTTCGCTGATACCAAGGCTTCAAAGGCTTTTCATGTCGTCGAAGACAGCAGAGTTCATGACGTGGCACCATGATGGATGAACCGATGATGGAAAGATGAGGCATCCGGCAGATTCTTTAGCTTGGAAATCATTTGGCAATAAATTTCCAAGCTTTGCAAGCGATCCTAGGAGTGTAAGGCTTGGCTTAGCATCTGATGGATTTAATCCGTACAAGATCATGAGTACTGCGTACAGTACTTGGCCAGTAGTGCTTGTTCCATACAATCTGCCTCCGTGGATTTGCATGAAGCAATCTTCCCTTATCTTATCTATGATTATCCCTGGAGAGAAAGGGCCCGGGAATGATATCGACATTTACTTACAGCCACTTATTGAAAAGTTAAAACAATTGTGGGCTGGTGTCGAGACATACGATGTACTGAGAAAGGAGAACTTTAATTTACGTGCAGCTTTGATGTGGACCATTAATGACTTTCCCGCTTATGCCAATTTATCCGGTTGGAGTACCAAGGGTCGTTATGCGTGTCCTTGTTGTGCTGCACAAACATGCTTGCAATGGCTGTACAATGGGAAGAAGTTCTCTTACATGGGGCATCGTCGGTGGTTACCGGAAAATCATAGATTTAGATTTCAGAGTTTTGTATTTGACGGCACTGAAGAGTTCAGAGAAGTTCATTCCCAGACCAGTGGCTCTGAAATCTTGTTCATGTTGGAAGATATGAATTTCATTTATGGGAAGATGAACCAACCGCCAAACACGCAGAGAAACAGAAGATCAAATGATGAAGCTAAGGAAAGCTCCGACGAAGAGGACGATCCTAATGAGGCGGACTTGTAGAAAAAAAGAAGTATTTTTTTTTGAGTTGCCTTATTGGGAGCATCACCTTTTACGACACAATCTTAATGTTATGCACATTGAGAAAAATGTCCGCGAGAACATTGTGGGTACAATTTTGAACGTCGACGGAAAATCAAAAGACAATCTTCAGAGTCGACTTGATTTAGTCCAAATGGGAATTCGGCCTGATCTTCATCCCAATCCACTTCCGAATGGGAAATATCGGTTGCCGCCTTCTATTTTCTTAATGTCCAAGACGGAGAAAGAACTGTTTTGCATGGTGTTGAAGGATATAAAGGTTCCGGATACGTATGCATCAAATATATCTCGATGTGTTAGTGTTAAAGATCGCCGATTATATTCGCTAAAATCACATGACTATCACATCTTGATGCAAGATTTAATGCCTGTTGCTCTACGATGTTGTATGTCCAAGAAGGTGACGTCTTGTATCATTGAACTATCCAACATAATGAAATCCATTTGTGGCAAAGTTTTGGATGTTCAAGAACTTTAGAAGGTACAAGATCGAGCCGCTTTGACTTTATGCAACATGGAGAAAATCTTCCCACCTTCCTTTTTCACCATTATGGTTCATTTGATAATTCATCTCCCGTACGAAGCAATTATTGGCGGACCCGTTTTCTATCAATGGATGTATCCCATAGAAAGGTGTTAAAGAGTATTTTTAAAATTTTCCTTCATTCACCTCTATGCCTTTAGTTACAACTCTTGATAATGTTGTATATTGTGTTTAGGTTCCTATCCAAATTAAAGTCTTACTGCCGCAACAAGCGATATCCAGAAGGATCAATTGCTGAAGGCTACTTGGTAGAGGAATGTATGACCTTCTGCTCAAGATATTTGGAAGATGTCGAAACAAGGTTTAACAGACCAAATAGGAATGCTGGACTCACAGACTATAACTTAGCCGATACTTATTTGTTCCAAAGTTTTGGACAACCAATCGGCAAAGTTGAAATTGCGAAATTAGATAATTTATCGTGGGTACAAGCACATCGATATGTTTTGTTTCACCACGAATCATTGGAACCTTTACGGAAGTAAGTTCTACAAATTTTATAAATATTTATCAAACTAAAAATTGTTTATCTTCTAACAAAGATCACATTTTTTTTAACATAGTGAGTACAAACAAATACTAAGATCTCGTTCACGCAACCAAAGAACACAACATCGAGATATCAATAAGTTGTTTACAGAATCTTTTTATGAATGGTTAAGCCAAACGGTATGTAGTTGGAGCTTTCGCTTACAAATTATAATGCTTTCTCATAACATTTTTAATTACTTAGTTTACTTTCCATTCAATAGGTTTGGAATGGGAAGAGCGTAAACGACGAAGTTAAATGGCTCTCCCAAGGTCCAAATCGAGTGGTTAAAAGATATACTGCGTTCCTCATCAACGGATTCAGATTTCATACAAAATATCGCGAGAGGTTGAGGAGAACGCAAAATTGTGGAATAGTTGTTAATTCTGCAATTACAAGTTATGCTAGCGCTAGGGATAATAATCCTGTCGAGGGAAATGTGGAATATTTCGGACAGCTTACTGACATAATTGAGTTGGATTACTACGGCAAATGGAAAGTTGCCTTATTTCGAGGTGATTGGGCCGATGTTAATACAGCTCGTGGAATCAAGCAATATCAATTTGGTTTTACAATGGTGAACTTTGACCGATTGATTCACACAGGACAACAACTGATAGATGAGCCGTATGTATTCTCAAGTCAAGTCAAACAAGTTTTTTACTCAAAAGATCTAACTAATGAGGGTTGGTACGTTGTACTCCGTAACATCCCTAGAGACTTGTTTGACATGGGCAGTGGAAGTAGAGATAACATCGACGACAGATCAGAAACTTTGTCATTTCCAGAACAAAACTTAAACGATAATATCCCTAGTACTAGTGCACAATTTCAATGGGTTCGTCACGATACGGATGAAGATATTTACGAATAATGATGTAGTAAGATTTTACGATTGTTTAATTATATGTAACTTACATTAGTATTAAATCTTGGTCTTATTATATACATCATACTATTTTATATGTGCTGTTATTGTTGTAATTAGTTATTAAGTTTAATTACATTTTATGTGTATTACAGATAAAATGCCTAGAAGAAAAATTATAAGGGAAAGCATTGTCCAAAATAATCCAAACTCGACAGAAACAAATAGTACTGAACAACAGACAGCAATTGGATCTTCGAATGTTCCAATTACACACGAGGATCCTACGGAAGTTCAAAGTAACTTACATTAATTACATGCATGTTGACTTATAATTGATTTATTTTTTCAAATTCTTATATTATAATATACGTCTTGTAGCTGAAAATGGTGGGACGCGTAGAGGTCGAGGACGTACGATACTTAGAGAGTTATACGAGTTAGATCCAGTCGAGCGTGTCAAGGTATGCAGAAACAGTTTTGGTCAGCCTGTTGGATCAGAAGCTCGACTTTTAGCAGGATACATGGGCATTTTAGCACGAAATGCGAATATGTTGCCTATCAACTACGAGTCATGGCGTCAAATGCCCGATAGCAACAAAAACCAAGCCCTCGATAATATTAAGGTAAAAAAATGTTAAAGTCATCTGTAATGCTTGGGCCGATGTTTCACCTGTATTTACTTTATTAACTTGTGTTTTTTGTAGGCGAGGTTTGCTTTAGAGGTCTCGGATGCTTATGTAAAGAAGGCATTGGGAAAAAGATGGAGAGACAATAAAAATACTTTGAAGAAAAATTATTATAAGACAAAAACAACCCTCGATGAGAAATTGCAAAATGTCCCGCCGGGTATGTTGAGGTACCAATGGGAAGATGCAGTTAGATTTTGGCATTCTCAGAAAGGCGATGTACGACGTACTTCCAAACTATTGTAATTATTTTGGTTTATAGTATTTACTATTTACGTACTAAAATTTTTATAACGTAGGATCGTGAACGAGTTGGAAAAAGCAGCCGGCAGCAACAAAAATTCACTCACATAGCTGGGTCGAGAAGTTTTGCATGTGTAATGAGGCGAGGTATTTTTAATTTTTAATTCTCAAATATGTATAACTTTCTATTAAATAATATTTTTACTACTATATTGTAGGAGCAGTCGTCCGGTCAAAAAGTTGGACGCCTTCAACTTTTGAAATTACACATAAGAAGAAAGATGGATCTGCTATGACTCCTGAAGCTGGTGAAATTATGGTACGTTTACTTAATACGATTTCACTTGTTTTAGTTATTTATAGTGTTTATTTTCTAATGGTTTAATTCATTGCTTGTAATGCGACTATTGTTATATTGCATTTTTTTACTATATATTGCTTCCTAACTATGTGATTTATTTATTAGGAAAAACTAAAGGAAAAAAAGACAGAGTACGAAGCAATTGCTTCTAGTGATAGTTCTGTTCATCTTGAAGACATTGATAACCGGATTATTACTGAAGTTTTGGGTCCTGAAAGGTATGGTCGGGTTCGATTTCAAGGATCTTTTATCATTAACCCAATATTTTGGATCTAGCTCGCACCAATACATGGCTTCGGGAGTCAATCTCAAGTCAAGTTCAGAGGTTAAAAGACCGATGGCTCGGATGCAAGTGACCACATTTGAGGTTCAAAGGAAATATGAAGAACTTCAAAAACAACTTAAATCGAGGCGGCAATGAGGAAGCGAGATGCATGACGAGAGAAGCGGCGAGAGAAGCAATAGAAGCGAGGTTCAAAAGAAATGTGAAGAACTACATTCGACTTCAAAAGATGCGGCATCGAGAGAAGTAGAGCAGAGCAAAAGTATGACGAACTTCAACAGACTTGATTATGATGAAGATGTTTCAAATCATGTAACTTCCGCCATCATAGTGTATGTTGCATAAATACTTTTAACGTTTTGTAAAGAAAAGTCTGAAATTCACTTTTATTTATATCAATTAATATTATTTTATTCATTTAATTTGAAATATTATATAAATTTATTGTTTTTGGTTAGTTTAGATCTGGTTGCTTTTGATTTGTTGTTGCAGGAGGGCTGAAAAAAATAGAAAATTTTATTTTTAAAAAATTCCAAAATTAGTGGCGTTTTTTAAAAAAGCGCCGCTAAAAGTCAAATCAAAACAGTGGCGTTTGTGAAACAAGCGCCGCTAAAAAACACTACTTTTAGCGGCATTTTTGAACAAGCGCCGCTATAGAACATTACTTTTAGAGGCGTTTTCTTCTAAAGCCCCGCTAAAGAACATGATCTTTAGCGGCGTTTTTTCTAAGCGCCGCTAAAGAACATGATCTTTAGCGGCGTTTTTTCCTAAGCGCCGCTAAAGAACATGATCTTTTGCGGCTTTTTTTCTAAGCGCCGCTAAAGAACATGATCTTTTGCGGCGTTTTTTCCTAAGCGCCGCTAAAGAACATGATCTTTAGCGGCGTTTTTTCTGTAAGCGCCGCAAAAGTTAGCGACGTTGTCGTTAGCGGCATTTTTTGTGGCGCTTCTTCAAGCGCCGGAAATGGATTTAGTGGCGTTAAAAAGCGCCGCTAAAGGCCTAAAAAAACGCCGCTAAAAACTTGTTCTGGTGTAGTGTTAGAAGATGGAGATGATGAACGGAGAATTAAATAATGGTTTTGGGATGAAGATTGTACAAGAAATTTGTATAAAATGCTGGAAAAAGGTAAAAATGAAGGAGAACGAAAGAAAAATGGTGTGCGGGTTTTTTCTTCAATGGTCGGCCATAATAAGATGATGAAGAGAAGATATTTCTTTTCTTTTATCATGTTTTATAATATATTAAACTATTAGTTTGGTCAACTAGTGAAACCAAGTTTTTGTCAGGTTATTTTAGCAATAAAGTTAAGTAAATGGGTTCCAATATATTCTAAATGTTAAAAATAACTTTTAGTAATAAAATTATCAATTTTTTACTCTATTAGATTAAAATTAGATGAATTAATCAAAATTGTCTTTTAAAGGCTTCTTCAATAATTTAAAATTTAATGAAAAAAATTCATATCAAAATTCTACTAAATTTCTCGATTTATCAAGGTAGAGTAAATATTTTTGGGGAGTTACATACTTCCAATACTGCTCTTAAAAAACCAAAATCCCAGGCAAGCCGCAGTCCAGTAAGCGCTCCCCATAGCTCTGTTTGTAGCACAGAACACGTTCCAATTCCCTTTGAAAATCCCACTACCTAGCATCCCGCAAAATTAGTCTTTAATTATGAAATTTGCTATCAATATTTGCTCTATTAATTGCTAATAATACTTTTTTATTTTAAAAGGTTTGTAATTTTTAAAACATATAATTTAATGGTATACACTTGTGAGCTAAATTGAAATTTTGATATAAATTAAAGTCTAAAAATTGTTTTCTAAATGTATAAAAAATTATTCTTATTAATAACTTAAGCAAATTTCAAATTTTAATGATGACATTTATAATTATTGTGTTATAATAATTTATGTTTTTCATTATTTATTACAATATTATTATTAATATGTCACTATAATATTTTTATTTATTTGCTAATAAATAAATGGCAATTGATAGTGCATTCTTTTATTCCACAAGTAACCTTAAAATTTAAAATGTACTTTTAAAATATTAATCTTTTAATATTTTACCACACTTTTATAGAACACTTGTCAACTTTTGAATCTTACTTGTAAAGTTCAAAACTCTGCTAATAATATATCAAATAATTTTTCGTAAATTAATTAATTTTAATGTATGATACTTTAGATTTCTTAAGGTACATATAATGATGCAAATTAATGCAATCCAAAATATAATTAAATAATCATTGCTTCTTCTTTTTTTCTTTTATCAGTACATATCGTAGGAAAAGGGATAGGGATAGGATTTTAAGCCATCTAATCATTAATTGATGAATGATTAAACATTCAAATTTCAACTCAATGAATTACGCATGATATTAGAAAAAAAACAAATATTATGCAAAATTCTAAACGTAAGTTTAATAATATTTTTTCTCTTAAAAGCAAAATTTATTTTTATAGTTTATATTGCTTCATACATTTAATTAGTATAACTTTATCCATAAATTATAAATTGTGAAATTTTCTTGTAATTATAAAAAAATGATTATGATTATGAGGTGGAACATTAAGACAAAAACTGGTGTAATAAAAAATGATTAATTATTGATAGATTCCTGAAAACCAGCAATAAAATGAATACTATCCCTCCTATAATATAAAAGTTAAACAGAAAACTAAGAAAAATATTCCATAAACCTAAAAGCCAGAATATGGTGCATTAGGCCCTCCATTCCCACCAACACTTGCATGTTGCAGTTGCAAATATATTATGAAGGGCGCGGGGAGGGGGGGGGGGGCTTCAATACAATTCAATTGACAGGTGAGCTTTCAATGTCATGACTGGATTCCATGTCACCATGAGACCCAGCACATCCCACACCTGACCTATGGACCAAAGTTAGATGGGGGATTTAGTAAAGTTTCTTACGACTATGTATATGGAATATATTAGAAGATTTGGCACCACCACCAAATTGCCACCGTGATGATTCCGAATATGTAGGTGGTGACCCTGAATGGTGATGCCTCACTTTCATCTAAGATTAACCCTTCGTACATGATAGTGTTGTCGACAAGAGGTGACGTTGGCATCGCCGTTGTTGTTGTTTCTGTGTTCTGCCCTGGCGTCGTCGCCTCTTGCGATGATTTCTGGCTGCAAATTACCAACCGTTAAAGAACTCTGGATAATTAATTATGTTGACAATAATGGTAATGTGTGGTGAAAGTAAAGTGGAGGTTTCCCCATTAAGAATGTATTTGACTCCTTTATTTAAATAAATAGATAAATTAACAATCAAAAAGTAAATTAATTTTTATTAAAAATTTAATTTATTTTTACTATTAAAAATTAATATTATTAATAAAATAACTAAATATTTTATACGTGTCACGTGTTCTTTGTTCTAACTTAAAAAGATTAATTTTAATAATAAAATAAATAAAATAATTTAATATTTAATATAAAGTACAAATATTAATTTAGTCAATTTTTAAATAAAAAATCAAATATAATCCAAAACTAGTTCTACCATACTTTTACCTTAAATGTGCTGGGATTGGAAGTATGTAGTTTATGAGTATCTCCTATTTCCTGTTAGCAACGATGCCAATTATAGAACTTCAGAGTTCAGTGTGTCAGAGCATTAGGCTCAATTTGCGGGACCGGATCCGGTTCCACGAGAGATTGATGCGCTAAATTCAGATCCCTTGGAGCCCAATTTTCAACTTCCTGGGACCTTCATTAATTAGACAGCTATTCATTTTACTGTCAGAACGCCTAAAAGGATCCTTATAACCCCAGCCTATCTTCAGATGGGTTTAAGGCTTCCTTTGTATCTCAATACGTTGGTTTTTTAAGACTAAAAAAATTACAACTGAAATGTTAGTAAACGCAAGAGTGTTTGGAAAGCTTTCTTGGGTGCGTTAAAAATACATTTCACTGAAGTCTCAATTCCAGACTGAAGCTAAGTCTTTTGTGTCTTGACTCTACCCTCAACGGTCAGATGTGCAAATTACTGTTGTTTGTCCCCGAGCCACGTGAAAAATTGGGCTGAGCTGACAGACCCTTCACGCCAACGTTCTTTTCGGCACAAAAGGCACTATTTAAAATTTTTTAATAAAAAACACCACTCCAGACCACTTTAATTTTAAAATTAAATAAATTAATTCCTCTTAAAAAATCAAAACAATTTAATTTAACTAACCAAAATATTAATGTTTTCATCAATTATACATAATTTTAATTATTATAATAAATTTAATTTTTAACATTTAAACATTCTTTTAAATTTGATCCTAGTTTCATCAATTTATCTCGCAACAATTATTTAAATATATAAATATTAAAGTTGAATTGTGTTAAATTTTTAAATTGAAGCCAAAAATAAAATAAAAATATGTAAATAAAATTAAATTTATGTATAATTAAGGAAATAAACTAACCTCATTTTTAAAATTAATAGAGATTAAATTACTTTAATATTTTGAGAGAGATAAATTTATTTAATTTTGAAATTGAAAGAAACTTAAAGAATTTTTGCCGAAAATTTTCGCTTCATTTTTAAATAATAATATATTTAATTGTTTTTAATTTTGCAAGTTTATATTAGCAAGCAGATGACATGATTAAATATTGTAAAAAGAAAAAGAAGAATAAATAAAATGTTATCATTCTGTAATAAAAGAAAATTTACCTGGTGTTAGGTGAAGGACAGAAAGTAATGGAGTAATCGGCAGCATTGGCACATGTGAAGGTGCTGGTTTTATCATCATAGGCATAGCTGTAGGCGCGTGGGCAAGCTGTCTTAAAGACTTGGGAGTAGGAAGAAGGCTTGCAAGTATCGGGTGTGGCATACGCGCCGCTGCAACAGTACTGAGGCTGGCGGAAGGCCTCGCAAGCACTCTTGCATGCGATGCCATCCCTGCCGTTACTGCTCATTATCCTAAGCTCCGAAGGACACAAGCCATTGAGATCCACAACGCAGCCGGTGCTGCTACAATTTTGACCTTTGCCACCCGGGGGAACCACTAACATAGGGATGTTGTAACCGTCCACCAAACTCACATCAAAGAAATCAAGCCCGCCAGCACCGTCCAAAGTAAATTCAGCCAAAGTGGCAGGCGGAGCAGCCCCATTCCCAGAACATTCAAGCTTCCCGGAGCCACAATCACCGGTGAGACATGAGAATTTTCCGTCGGAATCGTGCGAGCAATGCGTTCTACCCCAAAAGCGACCGCCCCATGATGTGGGGGCGGTAATGGTTTTGGTTTCACCTCTTTGGAGGGTGAAACCTGTTGTAGCAAGTGTTGGAACACCAGCGTTTGAGAGAATTCCAGGCCATACCACATAATCGCATTTGTTTACTATGGTAAAGGTTGTTGCTTGAACTAAATGGGACAGAGTAAGAACACAAATAGCAGCAATCAATGTTGGTTGGGCCATAAAAGTTGAGAAGAAGTGGAAGGTGTGGTGGATGGCCAAAACCCAGCAGATTGAGATTTCTTCTATTTGGGGGGTTGGGTTGGGAAAGACTGAGTTCATGCAACGGCTATTTATAACGTCATATACAGATGAAAGGTGGTCCAATTAAGTAGAAGTTGCTATTGGTACCGGCTCTATGTCTGTCTAACCCTACAGGATTTCCTTATGACATGGTAAAATCCCAATAATATGGGAAAAGATATGGGTGTAAAATTAATTATTCCTTGCTAGATGAAAGTAAAAAATTGGATTGATGGAGGTCCAAATCGAAATTGTGGGTATCGATTTAGGTCTTAAATTATGTTGACATTTTGAGTCATTGATGAATCCAATCCGTGTCAGGGGGCGAGTCTAGGGAAAGCCCAAGTCGCACCATTATTTACAATTTCATCCAAAATTCATGCTGTCAATACCGGTCAAAGTAAAAAAAAATTGTTAACAATTTAAATTTTAAACCTAACCCAATCATTAATCTTTTAAAATCCCAAACCAAACAATCTCCGCACACAATAAAAATCATACATTCATCGGCCAAAAATGAAATCATTCCCCTATAAAATTTCAAAAATAAAAAATGTTCCCAAAATATCTCCAAAATTTGAAAATTAACCCACAAGATCATCAAAATTTTGGAGAAATTTCCAATTTTAGGTAAGCTCCATCACTTTAATTTTAATTTGTTAAATAAATAAATTATGTATTATAAGCAATATGTTATTTTTAATTTAAATAATACATTTGTTTTACTTATATTAGTAAGTATATGTGAACTCCAAATTTTAATGTCTTATGTTTTATTTTATATGTTGACTATAAATATTTAAAATTTATCC
Source organism: Gossypium raimondii (assembly GCF_025698545.1). Lineage (NCBI taxonomy): Eukaryota > Viridiplantae > Streptophyta > Magnoliopsida > Malvales > Malvaceae > Gossypium > Gossypium raimondii. Next base: position 20,453,948 of record NC_068567.1, on the reverse strand, counting down.
ACATTTATTTATTTTCTTTATGTTAATATAAGATTGATTATTAGTGTACAAATTAACACACTTTATTTTTAAAATCCAAAAGTATTCACAATTTTACCTTACTAAAAAATCACACAAATATAAGCTCAAGTTTCATGCATGTTGATCTGCCATAATTTGATATGGCAAATTAGGCTTTCCCAATATACTTAAGGAATTTATTCTCGAGCAAAGTAACGCCTTTTTCATAGTTTTTCATAATTTTTAGATTTTAAATTTATAAGTGTTAATGTCTCATTTTTATTCATTTTTTAGTGGTGTAGGAACGTGTTGGAGGTTGAAAATGAGCGAAAACGACACCAAAGGAAAGGGTATTGCAATATCCCTACCTTGAAATTGCGATACCTCTAACAGGATTGAAGATTGGAGACCACATTTCAATGGTATCGAAATATCGACCCTCAAAGAAAACCCCCAAGTTCGAGACTGACTAGGGTATCGCGATATCCTCTTCTAGGTATCGCGACACTAACATCGTGAGAGGGACAAGATTGGACAAAAAAGGTAGTCTTTTTCCACCCTATCCACCAATCACCCAATGCCTGTGTAGGGGCAATTTTGGCAACTAAATTTCATCAACATTCAACCTAAAACAGCCAATTTTGGTTGAGGAGGAGAGACATACACATTAGTTTAGTTTTTAGCTTTAGTTTCTCTAGGTTTTCTCTTAGTTTTTTTGCAACTTTTCTAGGGTTTTTATTTTCTCTTCTTCTTTCTTAGTTTTAGAGTTTATTTTCCTGCACTTACTTCTTGTTCTTAGTGTTAGTTATCATCATATCTTAGGTTTATTTGCACTTTCAGTCTCTGTACCTTGGTTGTAAGACATTTCTAGTTTTAGTTTAATGTATTTCAGTTTATTTTACTTTAAATTAGCTAAAGTTTGTTCCTTTTATATTTGTTACCTTAGATTTTCTATTTGAATGCCTTTAGTTTCATGTTCTTTAAGTTTTCTGGCGTAAAATACCAAACTTTTATATTTTTCTTAAGCTTTATTTTGATGGTTTCTTTGCTTTTCATTTACATGTCCATTATTTTTATTTTCAGCATGAGTAGCTAAATCTCAACAGGGGTTGGTTGATGGATATGTGAGTAAGTTGACTTTTTGAACAATGAACTAAATAGTAATAAATTGGACTAAATCGAATAGACCTAAAAACTTAGGAATTGACGCTCTAATGAAATATCTAGACAAGTGAAACCGAGAGGAAATCTTGCTGTGCACCAATTCATTAGTCCCAGATTAGCTGATGAGATCGAGAGATAAGTTAGATTAATTTGTCTAAGTTGGTAAAATTGAGATCGAGAGATAAAATGGAGTCTTTTAGTAGTTTAAGCAATTTAAGTCCCTCAATTGAGGACCAACGAATCAGACGTGTCACTACATAGTAAACATCTATCTTTAAAATTGTTTCTAGCGTAAACCTTGTAAAATTGTAGTGTTTGAGTTATTTTCAATACAATGGAAGAAATAAAGTATAAGCCAAATGACGAACAAGTTATTGTAAGATATCTTCATCAATCCAAATATAATACTTTAATATCATTCCATAACTTTAATAGAACTTCATAAAAACATAGTTTGTCAAACATAAGTTTATATACAAATCATTCTCAAAATACAACTATCATCACCCCTCATTTATCATGCATAGATTGAATAAACAGATATTTCACAGAAGTAGATGTCCTCTGGCATAGTCCTACAAAAAGTCATCCTTCAACAAAAAGCCTGATATGGAAAGGGGTAACTTAGTAAGTTCGAAAGAACTTAGTGAGTTCCATGGAAATCTTAAGTAAAGATACTAATAACACAGTTCAATCTTGCAAAGGAATTCACTTATAACCACAGAGTATGCCCATTGGCGTGTACAGAACTCAAACAGACTCAGTACGCCAATGGCGTGTCACATGGGCTAATTCTATATGCCAACACAATCATAACACAGACATTCCATTTTCATGCCAGCCACATACCCAAAATTCAAAGCTAGATTCATATCATATGTTTCCATTTCATTCATATACATTCTCTCATTATAGCTCCCTATTTCAAAACCATTCAGTGACAAGTTTAATTGTCTTATGTCAATCCGGTTTGCAATTTATATCTGCCCTACCAGAAGCTACACAACATATTTCCTTTAACTTCATTTCCACAGATCGGTTCATATCATATCAGTCATTTTAGAAGCAGATGGTAGTGGTTTAACATGAAAATGACTCATACTTCTTATCCCAGAATACATAACTCAAACTAATGACTCTGGACAGACAACCATTATACACACATATACATTGATCATCCTTTACAGAGTAAGAATACTTACCTTACAATATTATAAAATAAATTTACCTTACAATATTATAAAATAAATATAATCACAACCCATGGATGTAAGCATATGTGTATCTGTATGTTTGATATGACTTCAAGGTTACCTTTCCAAGCATCGTCTAAGGATTCAACTTATTAAATTATTAAGTATAACATATGTTTATGTCAACAACTTAGTATTTTAATAAGTAAAAAATAGATTATGTAAGGCAACAATAATATTTCTATACTAAAATAGTTTAATCACATAAATCCCAAGATTATACAAGGTAACAAGGTTCTTTCAATTAATAAAAATTTAACCTAATTTTCTCAAATATAGATTACACAAGCACCATTCAGATATTGTGTCAATTAATTACAGTCCAATTAGGATTTAATAATTAATTCAATTGCATCATTACATTAATAATGCATGAATAACATAATCATAATTTTATCTGAATGCATAAACAACCAAGGCACATGACACCATTAACAACATTAATAATCTAAGCAAAGGAAATTAAATTATTCTAACACTGAAGGAATTAAACAATCATGATTATATTAAAAACATAAACTTTAGTTGCAAAAATGTTTCTTAAATTGAACAACAAGAAAATAAAAGAGTAAGGGAAAGAAATGTAAAGTCGTTAATGGAAGGTTTGCTCATAGCCGAATTTGGGCTCCTTCCTCCTTAATGGACGATTTGACTTCCAAAAATAAATAGCAAGCTTGCCCCTTTCTGCGGTCCAATTACGAGTTGGGTCAAATCTATCACATGATCCATAAATTAAATTAAATAAATCTGGATGTCTATAGCTAATTAATTATCAACACTCGTCTACATGACAAGTGTGAAATGAATGTTGTAGCTTTTATCCTTCAAAAAGGTGAGCTTCGAGATTGTTTTCTCTCCTTTTACACCAAACTACTTCAAATTTAGCAAAAATATGTAAGTTTAGCATATAAATAATTAAAAATGGAGATTTGTTATTACTTTTTTCCATCTTGGTAATGTTTTAATAAAATCACAAAATTAGTTATAGAAATACTCAAATTTACACAAATTAGTAATCAAAAGGTGCTAAAAAGTATATATAATTTAGAGTTATCAATTTTACAAATAAAATCAAGTCAAAATTGAGCTTACGAAAGCTCTAAATTTGACCAGAATCAAGCATACCAAACTATTCATATTTAACAATTCATATAATCATGTTAAGATACTAAAGCTATAAAGATGTACTAATCATATTACCTTAAGTTATTTAAGTCATCCAAGTAAGTTTGTAGCATTCCTTACCATTCATGCATTTAAAACATACTATTTACATCACCCATTTGAACATTTTATACCATATCCACTAACCTACAATTGCACCTCATTTGGTACTCAATTGAAATCCACACTAACACCTTTCATACCATTTATCACAATACAAAAATTCATTCAAATTCTAGCCACAAGCTAGAACCACAATTTCACCATTAAAGTGAACATAAACACTTAGCAAGACTTATAAACATATTATAAGTTAGTTTATAAGCACATAACTCAATAATTGCCCAACCATTTGTGCCATCATAATACCAACTATGAACATGAGCAATTAACATTTAATCACATTTCAAAAGTTTCTAAGAGTGTTCAACCTCAATATACCATAAACATACTTAATATTACAACCCTTTGACACTCCTATGTGCATGCCACATATAAACAAGTTCAAGCGATCAAAAGACTACTGAATTATTGATAGGATAGTGTATGCTTCGTGATGATCCACTGACCAGCTGCGTGCGTCTGCACTAAAACACTGAATTTATGAAACTATTTTTTAAAGCTCGATTTTATTACAAGGGTACAAGTCAGTTGTAATATTTATAGTGTTACAATGGAATACCAGAGTATTCCAAGGATCAAACCTACAGGAAGAGGCGATTGAGCAATAAATAATATACACAATGGAGTGTAAGCGACTACTAATGTGATTTTATAGTATGACTATTCATAAAAAGATGAGGTTGCAAGAAAATTAAATATTCTACTCTAAGGACTAAATTGCAAGGAATGTAAAACTAGAGGGACTATCCAGCAAATAACTAATGGGGTTGGTTGACTTCGATGTGGTTCACAAAATCTCGGGCTAGGGACATAAATCACGTAAATTACCAAGTGGCTCTATTTTATCTTTCGATCTTAATTTTACCGACTTAGACGAATTAGGTCTGGTTTATCTTCCAATCTCACCAGTTAATCCGGGACTAATGAACGAGTACGTGGCAAAATTACGTTCTGGTCTCACTTTATCTTAATATTCCCATAAGGGCATCACCACCCAAGTTCTTAGTTCTATTCAAATTAGTCCAATTTGTTACGATTTAGTTTGTTTTCTGAGGGATGTTAGTTTACCCACATCTCCATTAACCAACCTCCTTTGAGGTTTAGCTACTCACACTACAACAAAACATCCCTAAGACGACACTTTTGGGCCAACACTTTCTTATTTGTCGGGATAGAGTTGCCAACATACGCTTTGGTCAACTCCTTGTATAAGGGTCAAGATATACATGCCTAAGTCAATGCTTAAATAAGAGTCAGTTTTGTTCAACACTATACTGACTTTTGTTATACCTTTCCAACTATATAAAAATGTTGCCATATGAAAAGCCTAAGACGACTCTTTTTGGACTATGCCGAACCTTTTTTGGGTTATTTAAATTTGTACCTTTAAGCAACTTTTTTGGGTGTTGGAAAAATCTAATCATATTCTAACTTTTTAGGAAAAGTTGGAAAAATATTCTAACTTTATGTTGTCTTTGTCTACTTTCGATCTTCAGCAACATGTTGTTGTTTAATTTTTAGAACATCTCATTTTAAAAGAAACAAAAGAAGGAACCAATTATTTAAATTATAATTTTATTTTGTTAATTAACAGAACACTATCACCTCCAAATAAAAGAGAGTGGGTTTTACTTACACCGTGTAAGTTAGTATAATAAAAAGATTTTAAAATTGAATTACAAAATTTATATAAAATGGATATTTAAAATATTTGGTTCAAGTTGTTTTAAAACAAATTATTTTGAAAACACTTTAAAAAAAGATCTTATCATTTTATCAAATTGGTTCAAGTTGTTCCAAAAAATGTCACCGTAGACTGTTTTGTTGTAGTAGTTTAATTTTATACGAATATTGAGATGATATTCCAACAAATTAAATACTTGAAAGTAACTTTCCATGATATCAAATGTGGATAAATTACCTTAACAATGTAATTTTTTTAAAAAAATGGTTTTATTTGAATTATATATTAAAATGAGTTATTGGGGTTGTTAAAGAATAATAAGTAATTTTCCATTTTTTTCTCAAAACCCATTCACTAAAAGCCTCAATTTTTTTTTCCTTTCAAACTAGTTGGTTTCTTTTCCTTCTAGAAGAAGGAAAAAAAAATTTTCCACTTTCAATTTTGATGCTACCACCAGCATTCCCCGTTGGATTCTGGCACTGTTTAAGGTGGATGCTAGTAGGCAATGGTAGCCTTCATCCCGTCCTTCAACTTTATTGGTTCAAATCTCCCCAAAGCAAATAAAAAAGCCCTTGGAAAGGTTATCGGAGCCAAAAACTTCCCCCTTTTTCGATTTGCTTCGTTGTCTACTGCGTCGACCTCCGGTTAGAGATTAATGCTTCCTTTTGCCTTTTCCTGGCTGCCACCGCTCAGATTTTGTATTTTTATTTTTGCAAAATAGTAGAGAGAGATGGCACTGAACTATCCCAAACAAAGCAGTGGTTTCTTTGCGTCCATCGCTAGTGGTATATCTAATTTTGGTAGCGCCATGACTAAATTAGTCAACGAGTATTACAATCCCTCTTTTAATTTTAATTTTATTTAATTTATTCTTCTTGAATATTTTTCAATTTAAAATTCATTTGGTTGCTTTGATCTCCAAGTGGGAATAACTTTTTGTTCAATTTTAAAGTTGTTATTGATTTCATGTTCTTTAAAAGGAATTTGTTATATCAGATATGTGATTTTGTTCAGAGAAGATTAGAGGGTTTTGCTAAAAGTGAACTTATTTGAATGTTTTAAGAAAGGGTTTCTAACTTGATAGGATTCACAGTTGTTTTCTTGTTTGAACAGTTTATTGGGATATAAAGGGCTTGAAGTGGTTAATCTAGAAGGCGAGGTTGAAGATGTAACACTCTTAACCCTTATCTGTAGCCAGAATAGGGTTACAGAGCATTACCGAGATTTATAGATCAAATACAGACAATTTCATATCATTACACATTCATATCATAATCCAATAATAATTAATTATATCATCCCTTATATGAGCCCTTGAGGTCCAAAATACGCATTAGAATCAAATCGGGACTAAACTGGGTATTCAAAGAATTTTTTACAAAACTTCAAAATTTTTCCTAGATACAGGGGCACATGCCCGTGTGGCCAGGCCGTGTGGGTATTCGAAATAGGGGCACACGGCCGTGTCCTAGCCCATGACCGTGCCCACGTAACTCTCTGAATTTGGTCACATGGCCAAGCCACACGCCCGTGTGCTAGGCCGTGTGAGCAATTTGACTTACATTAATTAGATGCAGGGGTCACACAGTCAAGCCATACACCTGTGTCTCTATTCGTGTAGACAAAAATAGGTTATTTTCCAAGTCACATTTCTCACCCAATTTGTCTTCCACCTACATTAACACTTAAACACATTTGCCAAACAATTCATGACATTCAAAACAAGCCAAATCATGCCTTAAACATGACATATTACCTCATACAACCAATGTGCTCTTAGGCCTCTCAGATGACAATTTATTATCATGTTTATCTAATGGTCAAATTTACCTAATTAATCAAATGCATATATGCATAATCAAACTTATACTTCAAACATGATAAATCTACTTATATACACACCAAATCATACCAAACATAAGTCATTCCAATGGCTAGCTGCAACCAAACATTTACATTGCCATCATTGGTCATATTTAGCCTATACATGCTATTATAATTAAAATTAGTTTGCCCAATATACCAAAAAGTCTGAGGGATAGTGTGATGTGGCTCCGACCAGCTTCCAACCATTACGAGCTTCCGAATACTATAAAACAAATGAAATAAAAAAGAGTAAGCATTAAATGCTTAGTAAGTTCATATAACGGGAAATTAACTTACCATTTGTTTTCATTAAAATAAACATACAAAATGCATCCAAGCAATTTGACTAATAGCCTAAACACACAACTTCATCAAACATGTTAGTCATGTATTTCACATAAATATCAAGAATCATATATGAGCTCATAAATATCAAATTTCATGTATCTCGTGCATATACGAGTATTGATTCATTTCGAACTCTTATTTTCTTATATCAAGATTTTACCCGTTGAATCATTTAAAATATCGATGGATACACGGGTAGTACACACGAAGTGCACAAATCTGAAATCTGTCAATTTATATTCGGGAATGCTCATACGAGCACATAAACGGGAATCTCTCTCTCGAGCCATTTAATGGGAAGCTCATGTGAGCCATGTAACGAGAAGCTCCAGAGAGCCATTAACGGGAAGCTCACAAAGAGCCTTTAATCAGGAAGCTCACGAAGAGCCATATATCGGGACACTCATAAGAGCTGCGGTGTGTCCACAACACATGTAGGATCACAACCAATTGGGATGCTCCGAAGAGCTATTAATGGGAAGCTCGCAAGAACCACATAACGGGAAGCTCATGAGAGCTAATAACGGGACACACTTTCGAGCTATGGTGTGACAGCAACACATGCAGGACCACAACCAATTCGGGAACCTTGTATCCATCGACTTTTCATTTATTCAAACAGGACTTAATACTTGTCGGGTATATTTGGATATGTAATCAATACTTATACATGGAAAATATACATATTACACACAACAATATTCAATTTAAAACATTTAAATACACAATTTAGTTACACGAACTTACCTTGACAATGTTCGTGTACACAAAAGTTACTAATTCGCTACTTTCTCTTTTCCTCAATTTAACTTTGTATTTGATCTATCCAGATCTATACGAATAAATTTTAACATCAATTTAATACAATTTACATTCAATTCAGTCCAATTCACATCTTAGGTAAAATTACTATTTTGCCCCTATACTTTTGATTAATTTCAATTTCGTCCCTAGGCTCGAAAAATAAAATTCATGCAATTTAATCCTTATTCCAAGCCTAACCAATTTTTACATATAACAATAACAACCCATGTATTTCACAAAAATTAAATTTTTTTCCATGAATTTCACATATTTACAATTTAGTCCTTGAATCACAATTTCATGAAATTTTCCTTTACAAAAGTTGTTTATCTATCAACAGGCTTTTCATTTCTACCATAAAACTTCATAATTCATACATACTTATCCATGGAAAAACTTTAATACGTTAATAACTTTATAAATTAATCCTCGAGATAGCTAGATTAGGTTGTTACGGTCTCGGAAATATGAAAATTACTAAAAATGGGACAAGAATACTCACCTAATTTGGCCAAATAAGTTTGTCTTCTTCAAGCTTTTCTAACTAGGGTTTCCATGTATTTTTAATTTGGGGAAGATGATGAAATAAGATGATATTAGATTTTTACCATCTTTAATTATTTCTATTTCCAATTTAATCCTTTTCTTTATTTAATTTTCCATGGATGAATCATCACATTTATCTACTAACTCCAGTAATTGGTCTATTTGCCATATAAGGACCTCAAATTTTGAATTCCATAGCTATTTGGTACCTATAGCTACTAGAACTCAACTTTTGTATTTGATGCAATTTAGTGCTTTCAATCTAATTAGAAATGTAATCGGTAAAATTTTCTTTACGAAATTTTCATACAACATTCCTATCATAATTCAGACCATGCAGTGATATTAAAATAAATTTTCCATTCGGACTCGAATTTGTGGTCACAAAACCATTGTTATGATTTCACTGAAAATGGGCTATTACAGAAGATACTTGTAACACCCTAAACCCGACCTAGACGTTTTGGCCGAATCCGGAAGGGTTTTGAAACTGTGTTCATTTCGACAAAAACCTTATAAAGTTGTTATAAAGTCCCCAAAATTTTACAAAACATATTCATTTACTTGTTTATTACTGAAACTGTTGTAAGTTTATCCATTCGCCAAAATATAAGTTACAGCAGAAATCTTAAAAGTCATTATATCTTAGAAACCCAATTCATGTTTCCAGAAAAGCCTTTGTTTCCGTAAAACCGTCGTTTTCATAAATCGTTTTGTCAAACAACATAGGATAGAAAAAAATCGAAACTAAAACCAACAGTTAAAACCATACAGTCCAGAGAGTCCCCAAAATTACAAACTCTCAAACAAATCTAGAATTTTAAATATATAGAAAACTCAAAGGAGTTTTAACTAGTGGTCACCGTTGAGCCTTCGGAGCACCGACCTGCCTATGTCCGAGGGTTACCTATACAGATTAGACAAAAAGATGTGAGTTTTTGTAAACTTAGTGTGTAACCCAACAAAGATAGTCATGCCAAAAATATATAAACAGTATTCTTATATGTAGAACAGATACAAACACGGACATAAGTCCTTAGCAGATACAGATATTAGAATCAGATAACCTAGAAAGATATACAGAATCCTACCCCATCCTCTACACACCATCTCTGCCCATCCCATCACACCATATGGGGTTAAAAACACCCACCTATCCCTACACACCATGTAGTGTGCGACACATAACAGATAATATGCAGTCAAGTTGTAAGAACATAGGCAAAAGGTCACCATACAGACCACTTCCTCATATGCAAATCCCACCCCAATCATAGGTACAGAATATAGATACAAAAATAACAGATTTAACATGTGTAACATGCTCGTTTACAAATAACATAAATACTTAAATAGTACAGTCAAACACACTTATCAGCTTCCTACTCAAATCAGACTATCAGAATATCAGACCACATGAAAAAGGGTTTGATAAGCCCTTATCAACCTTACAGTAGGCCCACAGTCGATTAGAACAACCCGTGCGACCTTAGGGAAAATTTTGGAATCCAGGGCCCACATGCCCATGTGGCCTACACAGCCACATATTTGCCATCACACGACCGTGTCTCGCACACGGCTACACCTACGACATTCATACGCTCGTGTGGCGTCGACAGTGCCCTTTTTTGGTTTTCGTCGAACCTTAATTTTTCATGTTTAAAGTACACACCTGGTACGATTTTGATGCTACTGTAATACCGAGCCCAACAGAACCTAAAGATAGTATTCCAATGACCTATTAGCAACCAATTTACGATTTCAACAAAATTAAGCCGAGCAACGCTCATAAACTTACCACCGCAAAAACGACCACACGTATAAATTAAACCATTGGAGCAAAACTCACTACTTCACTATTATCTCTTACACAATAGTTCGCAGAGATCATATTCCCTACAATCATCGTTACACCTCTACGACCAGAATGAATTGAAAAGCTTAACGAAACCGCGCAAAGAACAGAAAAAGTGTGAACAGATTTGAAGGGGAATGAAAGAAAAAGAAAACAAAGAAGTAGAGGAGGAACAAAAAAGAAGAAAACGACAGAACCCAGAAGGAAAGATAGAAAATAACGTTAGAAATTTGGAGGAGAAGGAAAAAAATTGATGCTATCCAAACTTCCCACTAACAACCACATCCCATAAAATCATCCCTACTAACCACATCCAACCACTTAAGTCTCCCAACTCCACCAAACCTCTAACAGACAACCAGACCAAAAATTATCACCTTCGTTCACGCAAGGATTCGAACACAAGACCTCCAGCAAGCTAACTCCTTACCACTCAAACCAGCAGGCTCATTCTAATATGGATTTACAAACAATTTTATTTAAACCCACCCAACAGGGATAAGGCTTGGATAAAAAATAAAAAAATTCCAAATGTCAGACTTGAACCCAAGACCTCATACACACACCCAGAACACTTAACCACCAAAGCAGATACACATTTGTGTCAGATTTCACAAAAAAAATTAAATTATTCAGGGCATTACAACTCTACCCCCTAAAAGAAATTATTCAAGGCGTTACAACTCTACCCCCTAAAAGAAATTTTAGCCTCAAAATTTACCTGATCCGAACAGATAAGGAGATTGTTGACCCATCGAGTCCTCAAGTTCCCACGTGGCTTCTTCAGTGCCATGATTCCGCCACAGAACATTTACCAACGATATGGACTTTCTCTTCAGAACCTTAATAATATCTCAATCCAAAATCTAAACCAGCTCCTACTCAAACGTCAAGACCGGTCTAACCTCACTCTCCTTAATACAAATAACGTGAGATAAATCAGATCGATACCGCCTCAACATCGAGATGTGAAACATATCATGGATACGATCTAACTCTAGAGGTAGCTCTAACTGATAAACAATCTATCCCATACGCTTCAGAATCCGATACAACCCAATGAACCTAGGGCTTAACTTGCCCTTACGATCGAACCATAAAACCTTTTTCCACAGAGATACCTTAAGAAATACAAATTCCCCCACAAAGTACTCGATATCTTTTCTTTTTAGATATGTATAAGACTTCTTTCTATCAGAAGTCACATTCAGACGATCCCGAATCAATCCAAACTTATCTTCAGTCTCGGAAACCAACTCAGGACCCAAAACCCGTCGCTCACCTAACTCAGTCCAACATAGCGAAGTATGACACTAATGACCATATAGCGCTTCGGAGGGTACCAACTGGATGCTAGACTGTAAACTATTATTGTAAGCGAACTCAACTAACGACAGAAAATCCTCCTAACTACCTCGAAAACCAATCACACAGCCCTGAAGCATATCTTCTAGCATCTGAATCGCCCTCTCAGATTGACTATCAATCTGAGGATGAAATGTAGTACTGAAGTCCAATCTCAAACCCAGAGCTTCGTGAAGTTTCTTCTAAAACTGATAAATGAAGCGCGGATCCCTATAAAAAATTATCAAAACTAGAACCCTATGCAGTCTTACAATCTCGGAGATGTAGAGCTTCGCTAACTTTTATAGAGGATAGTTCATCCGAACCGGAAGAAAATTGGCGGACTTGGTTAATCGATCTACGATGACCCAAACATAATCCTTCTTACTGGGTGTCAAAGGCAATCCACTAACAAAGTCCATCGGCACTCGTTCCTATTTCTATAAGGGAATCTTAGCAGGTTGTAACAAACTCGAAGGCAACTGGTGCTCAGTCTTAACTTCCTGACACGTTAGACAACGAGAAACAAAAATCGTTACCTCACGTTTCAAATCCAGCCACCAATACAGCTCACGAAGATCCCGATACATTTTATTTCGACTGGGACGTATAGCATAAGGGCTACTATGCGCTTCCCTCAAAATCGACTGTCTCCGATCAGAATCATTCGGTACACAAACCTATCCTCGAAAACACAGAACCCCATCCTTATTCAGTCAAAAATCAAAAGTACTACCACACTAAACCTGACAAAGCCGCAGAACCAAATACTCATCCCTTAGTTATTTTTCCCGAATTTGCGTAATCCAAGTTGACTTAACCTATAACTCGGCCAATAAACCCCCATCATCAAACAAACTGAGACGAGAATATCACCCTCAAATCAGTCATCACTCTACCACTGAGAGCATCGACCACCACATTAGTCGTACTGGGATGATACTATATCGTACAATCATAGTCCTTGAGCAGCTCAACCCATCAACGATGTTTGAGATTCAACTCCTTTTGAGTGAGGAGGTACTTGAGGCACATGTGATCGGTGTAGACGATACACCTCTCACCATACAGATAATGCATTTAGATCTTTAACGCAAATACCACAGCAGCTAACTCGAGATCATGCGTTGGATAATTTCTCTTGTGTGACTTAAGCTATCGGGACACATAAGCCACAACATTATCGTCTTGCATCAGAACACATCCCAAACCAACGTGCAATGCATCGCTATACACCACAAACTCTTTATAGGATTCAGGCTGTATCAGAACAGGAGCCTGAGTTAAAACAGACTTAAACTTCTTAAAGCCTGATTGTTGCGCATCAATCCAGACAAAAGAAACACTCTTGCGCAGAAACTTAGTCAAAGGAGCTGCAATTAGTGAGAACCCCTCGACAAACCTTCGGTAATATCTCACCAAACCCAGAAAAGTTCTTAGGCTATGTACAATCTAGCACAAGCTCAATCTTTCTAGGATTAACTCGGATCCCCTCAGTAGAAACCTCGTGCCCTAGAAAAGTTACCTCTAGCAACCAGAACTCACATTTACTCAACTCAGCGTAGAGTTGTTTCTGTCATAGTATCTGAAGCACTACTCTAATATGCCCATCATGCTCACCCTCAGTCTTAGAGTACACTAGAATATTGTTGATGAAAACAAAACTGATCCAGATACAGCTGGAAAACTCGATTCATCAAATCTATGAAAGTAGTCGAAGCGTTCATCAAACCAAAGGGCATAACTAAGAACTCATAGTGCCCATAACAAGTCCTAAAGTCGTCTTATGAATATCAGTTTCCTTAACCCTAAGCTGCTGATACCAAAAATTAATATCTATTTTTAAAAATACCGCAACCTCATAAAACTGATCAAACAGGTAATCGATCCTCGGAAGTGGATATTTACTCTTCATAGTTAACTTATTCAGTTGTCTGTAGTCGATGCACATCCTCATGGTACCATCTTTTTTCTTTATAAACAGAATTGGTGCCTCTTACGGAGACAAACTAGGACGGATGAAACCATGATCCAAAAGCCCTGAAGTTGCGCCTTAAGCTTTGTAAGCTCCTTCGATGCCATACGGTACGGAGCGACAGACACTAGAGCTATACCAGGTAGAAGCTCTATGTCGAACTCAACTTCTCGATTCAGAGGTAAACCCGATAACTCCTCGAGAAAAACATCTAAAAATTCTCTCACTATTCTGTTATCCACGACAGAAGAGTCCTCAAAAACTAAAACAATGACGTAGGCCAAATATGTCTCACACCCTTTTCGAACCAATTTATTGGCTACTAGGACATAGATTACATTAGACAGGTTATCTCAATGCTCGTCAATCACAATCACCTTCTTATTGTCCTCGGTCCTCAAAATGACCCTTTTAGTCGCGCAATCCAAACTAACTCGGTGCTTAAGTAACTAGTCCATACCCAAAATTAAGTCGAACTCCCCAAATGGTAACTCTATCAAATTTGTCGAAAACACAACCCCTTGTACCTCTAATGGAACATTCCTATATAGTCTACTAACCCGAACATATTGCCCTAACGGACTCAGTATAGTAATCTCACCAAAAGTACACTCAACAGAAATCCCCAAGTTTTCAAAAATAGTACTAGCTACATAGGGGTGTGTAGAACCTATGCCTATTAAAGCAATATATGGGGTATCAAAAATTAAAAACGTACCCGTGATCACATCAGGGGCATCGCTGTCCTCTCGGCGTCAAGCAGCATAAATCAATACATGTTGTTTCGCCTCAGTCTGATTAGCACCTCTGTCCAGTGCTCTCTGTCCTTGACCCATACTAGTACCACTCCTAGCTAGTCCATGGCCCCTAGGTGGTTGTTGTACTGCCTTCTGAGGCTGAACAAAACCCGATCCTGAAGCTTGCATCTGATTAGCACGATATCGACACTCTCTAATCTGATGCTCTAATGACCCACATCACAAACAAGCCACCAATCTCTTCCAACACTCACCCGGATGGCGCCTACCATAGTCAATACAAGTCTGAATCCCAGCAGGAGCAACAGGAACTCCCACCCTAATATGCCCATCAGGAGCATCGCGAAGAAAGGAGACTGTACCCTTCAGTTTCTGCTCAGGAGTGCAGTCAATGTTGTTCATTATCCTCTCGGTGGTCTCCAACCAATACTCAGCCACAGTGGGGCGACTTCAGTGCCCCTAAATAACTCATCTCTATTGGTCTAGAGTTGTTCAGTTATCGACCCATGACCCCTAGATCTAGAGTGGGGTTCAACGACCCTCTCCAACACTCTCAACATGGCTTGGGACAGTACGGCGTTCCCAGCCGAGGGGCTTTGAGACCCAGTCTCAATAGCAGGTGAAATCGAAGCCTCACTCATATCCAAATTTGGTATACTGCATAGAGAGGAAGATTCAGCTCGAACCCCCTATGGCGCCCGCCAGGCCAACGAATACCACGACCGCGAGTTCCACGAGCGTTCCTCGTATTTTCAATTTTATCTACATTATAAAATTTTATGCATCAATTCCAGTGTTTATTAGCAGACATTTTATGCTTAAATTATCAGAAGTTTAGAAGTATTTCGGAGGCTTTAGTCTCTAACTAACTCAGTACAGTTTTAGAAAGTACTAACGACAGTATTTTCAAAAAGTTCTATCTAAGTTCAGAAATACTTACAGGATCAGCGCTAGAGACTCGGTGTACCACAAACCCGTTTAAGATAAAATAAATTTTTGCTTAAAACTAGTCTTTTTCAAATAAAATTTTAGAACCCAAAATTCATATCCTGAGTTTTGCAACCTAACTTTGAAACCACTAAATGTGACACCCTAAACTCGGTCTAGACATTATGGCCAAATCCGGGAGTGTTACGAAGAAGGGTTTTGAAACTGTTTTTATTTCGACAAAAACCTTATAAAGTTACTTGGTGTAAAGTGCCTAAAATTTTACAAAAATATTCATTTACTTGTTTATTAGCAAAACCGTCGTGAGTTTATTCATTAGCCAAACTATAATTTACAGCGGAAATCTTAAAAGTCATTGTATCTTAGAAACCCAATTCATGTTTCTAGAAAAACCTTTGTTTGCGTAAAACAATCTTTTTCATAAATCGTTTTGTCGAACAACGCAGGATAGAAAACAATCAAAACCAAAACCAACAGTTAAAACCATACAGCCCAGAGAGTCCCAAAAATTACAAACTCTCAAAACAAATCTAGAATTTTAAATATATTGAAAACTCAAAGGCAATTTTAACTAGTGGTCACCGCTGAGCCTCCGTCGCACTGACCTGCCTATATCCGAGGGTTACCTATACAGAACAGACAAAAGGATGTGAGTTTTTGTAAACTCAGTGTGTAACCCAACAAATATAGTCATGCCAAAAATATATACATAGTTTTCTTATATGCAAAATAGATACAAACACGAACCTAAGTCCTTAGCAGATACAGATATCAAAATCAGATAACCCAGACAAATATACAGAATCCTACCCCCATCCTCTACACACTATCTCCGTCCATCCCATCACACCATGTGGGGTTAAAAACACCCACCCTTCCCTACACAACATCTAGTGTCGATGCGACACATAACAGATAATATGCAGTCAGGCTGTCAGAATATAGCTGAAAGGTCGTCGTACAGATCACTTCCTTCGCATATACAAATCCGAACCCAATCACAGGTATAGAATACAAATATAGAAATAACATGCTTAACATGGTCGTTTACAGATAACATACATACTTAAACAGTATAGTCAAACACACTTATTAGCTTCCTACACAAATCAGACTATCAAAATATCAAATCACATGAAAAAGGGTTTGATCAGCCCTTAATGACCTTACGGTAGACCTACAATCAATCATAACGACCCGTGCGATCCTAAGAAAAATTTTAGAATCTTGGGTCCACATGCCCGTGTGACATGTCCATATGGGCTCACACGACCAACCTGGCCTAGCCCATGTGGCCCACACTGCCACACATTCGCGATCACACTGTTGTGTCTTACGCACTACCACACCTACGATATTCACACAGAGACACAGCCTGGCACACGCCCATGTGGTGTCGACAGTGCCTTTTTTTAGCTTTTGTTAAACCTCGATTTTTTGAGTTTAGAGTACACACCTGTTACGATTTTAATGCTACTGCACTCTCGAGCCCACTAGAACGTAAAGACAACATTCTAATGACCTATTAGCAACCAATTTACGATTTCAACAAAACTAAACCAAGCAACACTCAAAAACTTACCACCCTAAAAACTACCACACGCATAAATTAAATCGTTAAAGCGAAAATCACCGCTTCACCGTCTTCTCCTATACAACAGTTCACAGAGATCAGATTCTCTACAATCATCGTTACGCCACTACAACAAGAACGAATCAAAAAGCTTACCAAAACCGCACGAAGAACAGAAAAAGTGTGAACAGATTTGGAGGGAAACGAAAGAAAAAGAAAAAAAAGTAGAGGAGAGGAGAGGAGAGACAAAAAAAGATGAAAATGATAGAACCCAAAAGGAAAGGCAGAAACTGACGTTAAAAATTTGGAGGAGATGGAAAAAATAAAAAAAATTAAATTGATACTATCCAACTTCCCACTAAAAACCACATCCCATAAAATCGTCCCCACTAACCACATCCAACAACATCAGTCTACCAACTCCACCAAACATTTAACAGACCTTCTCTCATGCAAGGATTCAAACACAATACCTCCAGCAAGCTAACTCCTTACCAGTCGAACCAGCAGGCTCATTCTGATATGGATTAATAGACAATTTTATATAAGCCCACCCAACAGGGATAAGGCTTGAATAAAAAATAACAAAATTTCCAAATGTCGGACTTGAACCCAAGACCTCATATACACACCCAGAACATTTAACCACTGAAGGATATACACACTTGTGTCAGATGTCACAAAAACAAACTTAAATTATTTAGTGAGTTACAACTCTACCCCTAAAAGAAATTTTGGCCTCAAAATTTACCTGATCCAAACAAATATAGATATTGCTGACGCATCGAGTCCTCAGGTTCCCACGTGGCTTCCTCAGTGCCATGATTCTGTCACAGAACCTTTACCAACGGTATGAACTTCCTCCTCATGACCTTAAAATCTCGATCCAAAATCTGAACTGACGCCTCCTCAAATGTCAAGTCCGGTCTAACCTCGATCTCCAAAATAAAGACAACGTGAGATGGATCAGACTGATATAGCCTCAACATCGAGATGTGAAACACATTATTGATATGATCCAACTCTGGAGGTAGATCTAACTGATAAGTAACTGGTCCCACACGCTTCAGAATCTAATACGACCCAATGAACCTAGGGTTTAACTTGCCATTACGACCAAACTGTAGAACCTTTTTCCACAGAGATACCTTAAGAAATACAAAGTCTGCCACAGAATACTCGATATCTCTCCTTTTCAAATCCGCATAAGACTTTTGTCTATCAGAAGCCACCTTCAGACGATCCCGAATCAGTCTAACCTTCAGTCTCGAAAACCAACTTAGTCCAACATAGAGGAGTACGACACTTACGACCATATTGAGCTTCGTAAGGTGCTATCTGGATGCTAGATTGGAAACTATTATTGTAAGCGAACTCAACTAACGGCAAAAAATCTACCCAATTACCTCAGAAATCAATCACACAGCCCCAAAGCATATCTTCCAATATCTGAATCACCCTCTAAGATTGACTATCGGTCTGAGGATGGAATGCAATACTAAAGTCAAATCTCAAACCCAAAGCTTTGTGAAGTTTCTTTCAGAACCAAAAAGTGAAGCGCGGATCCCTATTAGAAATTATTGAAACTGAAACCTCATGCAGCCTTACAATCTCGAAGATGTAGAGCTTCCCTAACTTCTGCAGAGAATAGTCCATCCGATTCAGAGTAAAATGGGTGAACTTGGTCAATCGATCCACGATGACCCAAACAGAATCCTTCTTACTAGGTGTCAAAGGCAACCTACTAACAAAGCCCATCGACACTCGTTTCTATTTTCACAAGGGAATCTTAACAGGTTGTAACAAACCCGAAGGCAACTGGTGCTCATCCTTAACTTGTTGGCACGTCAGACAACGTGCAACAAAATTTGTTACCTCACTTTTCAAACCCGGATACCAGTATAGCTCACGAAGATCTCGATACATTTTATTACCACCGAGATACATAGCATAAGAGTTACTATACGCTTCCCTCATAACCGACTGTCTCAGATCAGAATCGTTCGGCATAAAAACCTATCCTCAAAAACATAGAACCCCATCCTTATTCAGTCCAAAATCAAAAGTACTACCACTTTTAACTTGACGAAGCCGTAGAACCAAATATTCATCCCTTAGTTGTTTTTCCTGAATCTGCCCAATCCAAGTCGACTTAACCTGCAACTCAGCCAATAGACCCCCTTCATGAAACAAACTGAGATGAGCGAACATTGCCTTCACATCAGTCATCGCTCTACGACTGAGAGCATCAGCCGCCACATTGGCCTTACCGGGATGATACGCTATCGTACAGTCATAGTCCTTGAGCAGCTCAATCCATCGACGCTGCCTGAGATTCAACTCCTTCTGAGTGAGGAGGTACTTGAGGCTCTTGTAATCGGTGTAGATGATATACCTCTCACCATACAGATAATGCCTCTTAATCTTTAATGCAAATACCACAGCAGCTAACTCGAGATCATGCATCAGATAATTTCCCTTGGTTGACTTATGGTGTCGGGACGCATAAGCCACAACCTTACCGTCTTGAATCAGAATACATCCCAAACCAACGTGCGACGCATCACTATACACCACCAACTCCTTACCGGATTTAGGTTGTATCAGAATAGGAGCCTAAGTCAAAATTGACTTGAGCTTCTCAAAGCTCAATTTTTACGCATCAGTCTAGATGAAAGGAACACTCTTGCCCAGAAACTTAGTCAAAGGAGCTGCAATCAGTAAGATCCCCTTGATAAACCTCCGGTAATATCTCACCAAACCCAGAAAACTGTGGATCTCAGAAACGTTCTTAGGCTGTTTCCAATCAAGCACAGCCTCAATCTTTTTAAGATCAACTCGGATCCCTTCAGTAGAAACTACGTACCCTAGAAAAGTTACCTCTTGCAACTAAAACTCATATTTACTCAACTTAGCATAGATACTCATCATGCTCACCCTTAGTCTTAGAGTACACCAAAATATCATCGATGAAGACCACAACGAACTGATCCAGATACATTTGAAAAACTCAGTTCATCAGATCTATGAACACAGCCGGAGCATTCGTCAAACCAAAGGGCATAACTAAGAATTCATGAAAAAACTTCTTTTTGAACCTTCATGCAAAACCCGAGACAAAAATATTAATTTGTACTTACCCTTTTCAATTGGTCCTGAATTACACGAATTCAGATGTTTAACCATACGTATTGAGGGTTAAGTAGATACATCATGGTAGATTTTGTAAAACCAGAGTGAAATAGGAAGTAGTGTGATATAGTGATTATAAGTTAGTCAATATGTGCAAAATAAAAGAAAACTAAAAAAAATTCAAAATGAGTAGAAAAAAGTGCGTGAAAAACAAAAGCATTGTGAGTGAGATGTATTGAAAAAGAACAAATATGACAAAGTCACAAAAGTAGAAAAACTCAATCATTAGTGCATAAAAACTCGTGAGCTAACCGTGGTCGCTTTATTATGTTGTGATTCCTAAGTGGAGAAATATGGAATGTGAGAGAAGTAGAAATAAGGCGGTAAGTGGGCAAGGGTTATTAAGGGAGAGAATAGGGAACAATACAGTGTGCCAAAATACTTTCGTGCTTGAAATTGTTTTAATGCTTCATATTTTTTATTTCCATACATGTCCCAAGCCTCAGAACATTACAAGCCGAAAATCCCCATGTGACCTAGGTAAATCTACTCATGAAATGACATCATATTAAGTAATTAGAATAACAACTATTTGTATTCTGCTAGGATAATCAAATTACCTGTACAATTTATTGATGGATCCCTATATTTGAGGACTTTATTGTTTGTATACTTTGTAACCTACTGAACTTAGGTGTTTGATATTGAAAGTGGTAAGTCATTTATATATCATGCTAGAATTATGTGTAGATATGAATACGCCTAATTATGTACTCCAAAGCCAACCTTTGTATCATACTTGCTTAAGGATCATTTTTTATTTCGTTTTTAGTTTTTCTTGTTTGAGGACAAGCAATGACTTAAATGTGGGGGAGTTTAATCTCTCGTAATTTGGTGTAGTAGGTTAAACTAGTTTTCGTACTTAAGGAGCTTAAATACAAGTAATTCTATTATGTTTTAGTTAGTTTTTCTATTTTGGTATTAATTTAATAAAAATTATAAATCAAGTTATTTTATAACCTTAGGGGTCGAATGAGGCCTAAGGGTGAGCTAACGTACTTAGTGAATGTGCAGGACACCATTCAAAGGCATAAAATCTCAAATGTGGTCACCGTGTTACAACACGGGCAGTCCAATGTAGCAATATAGGGAGTAGAATACAAGAATACCAATATTGCCTTTGGTGTTATGACACATCCAAAGGATGTCGCGACACACCCTTGAAGCTGAACATGAGCCAAGGCAAACTACCTTCAATGTCACAACATAGGCACTAAGGGTCGCGAGACCAATACTATACGAGAAGAATTACAAGTGAGGGGCATTTTGGTTCATACAATGAAAATTAACACGAAAATGTCAGCCAACCTAAGGCTAAGGACGATGACCAACCCTAACTCTATGAAAAGGCTCTTTAGAAACTTGTTAATGGACAACTTTTCATACTTTAAGATTTTCTCTTTAAATTTTAGTTCCAGTTTTCCTTTATTTTAGGTTTTAGGTTTATTTCCAATTCTTTTCTATTTGTGTTCTTCAGAGAATTTGAGTTGTAAACACCACCAAATTATTGTGGATTATGTGATTCATTCAAATCCATCTCAAGGTTCTTCTTAAACTATTTCTTGATTTGTTTTTAATGTTCATCTTATTTATCAAATTCATTATGTTTATGAGATTCATGATGAAATAATCTTTTTATGAGGGATTAGTGAGTGGAGGTATGATTGATTAATTACTATGTAGGGTTTTCTTAGCGGATCAGCTATTTTGTAACACCCTATTCCCGGCCTGGTCGCCAAGCCTAAATACGGGATGCCACACCACCGTCTCATCTCATGTTCATCAAATAGGAAACTAGATCCAAGCAAACAGATCTTCTTTTGTTAACACGTCTAAGTTTTAAGTCATCTAATTAGTTAATTAACATTATTACATGCAAATCATTCATTAATCGGTTTTACATACAGATAAAATCATGCAAAAGGGCTATTTAGCAAAATTCCCTAAAACTGTTCATAGGTATTGATACTGACATTAAAGTATCGATATTTTCTTCATGTGGTATCGATACCACTTGGAAAATGATATAGAATAAGCATAATGTTTCTCGGTCAAAATCTCAATTATAAAAAATTATCGGTTCTTGCTATAAATTATCGATACTTTAGTCCCGAGTATCGATACTTAAGATAAGGTATCAATACCAAATACCTATTATATTTTCTTGTACGTTTTAATTCACAGAGGTATCGATTTTCATAGCCAACTATCGATACCTCAGCTACTGAAGCTAAAAATGCAGCATAGAAGAGCAAATAGTTCATTTGTTATAATTCCTAAGCAACATGCTTCAAGTACTTTGTTTATTTCATCATTCAACGACTAAATTTATCAGTCCAAAACAT
This sequence comes from Gossypium raimondii, assembly GCF_025698545.1. NCBI lineage: Eukaryota > Viridiplantae > Streptophyta > Magnoliopsida > Malvales > Malvaceae > Gossypium > Gossypium raimondii. Next base: position 20,431,006 of record NC_068567.1, on the reverse strand, counting down.
CAAATCATCTAAAAAAGAATCATCACGCCAACATCAATGCCTATTATTCTAGCATAATAATAACATGAAGACCTTATAAACCAAGCTAAAATGTTTAGAATTCAACATAGCTATAATAATTCTACCAAATTTCCTGTTTCCCCAATACGAATAAAAAAAATAAAACACATACGATGAATAACTAGTCTTCCTTAGATCACTCCTTTGGAAACCACATTATCATATTGTGGTGTCACTAGTCTGCATTTGTTGAATTGAGTGGGTGAACTTTAACAAGCTTAGTGAATGCAAAGAATTTCCATAACGCAAATATAATATCATGTGACACAACCAATAATTAACTCGCAAGTACTTTATTCTTAAGTCTAACATCATATAGTATTAAATCATGCATCATCTAATAGTTCATTCTCCTAACGCATACATACTCATTCAAGCATAGAACATATTCCATATGATTAGATAAATTATGATAAGATGACACTTGGATTATGAAACATATAGTGAGCTCTATCATCACACATTGGATACACAAATCTCCATTACATGACATAGACACAAATTTCCCTTCGAACCATTGGATATAATTGACATGCCATAGGATTGTGAGTACTCACTTATTTCCCCTCACTTATATAAGGTCTAAATAACAATAAAAACCAATGGTGATATGAATGATTACCTTTATTGAAAGAATGAATGAGTTTGGAGAAGATGATAAAATCTATAGAGTTTTTGGTGTTTTTCTTAAAGATTTATGATGGTAGATGACTTAGGAATGATAGGGAATCAATGTATTGTGGTTTGGGAATAAAAATAATGGGTATGGGTATTTTTAGTTTTAATTTTAAAAACCGGTAGAATTGCCACATAAATGGCCACTATTTTAACTTTGTTACAAATTAGTCCTTTTTCCAAAATTAAGGGTTTTTAGAACACTTTTCCAAAAATTGATTTAATAGTAAAGATGTCATGGTCGAATGAAATATTGATTTTACCATACTATGAAATTCTAAGCACTCTACAACTAAAATTCCTAAAATACCCCTAAAACTCCTAGGCCCTATTTTGGGATGTGACATATTTGGGAGAGGAAGAACTTAAACCCTAGGTTTGACGACCTTAGGAAGTTATTTAGGTGGGAATTAACCCAAAATTGGTATGACCTATCCATGAAAACCTTAGCCTCAAACTGGTCTAAACTGTGAGGTCGAAAGATAAGTAGTTCTTACGGACTCGTTAGTTTAGTGGAAGATCGAGAGATCCTGCTAGAGTAACGACTAGTTGATTGACTAGAAACCTGAAATAAGAATTAGTTATGATCACCGAAACGAGCTAATCACCCATACCTAGATTCGATTAAGTTAGAATTCATTCAACCGAAGTTCACTTTATTTCTTTTATTTTTATTTCATTATTATAAAAACCAAAAATCTTTCCTTTATGTTTCGTTGTAATATAATTTATTTAAACTAGTAATTAATTCTATTTTTGTTTAAGTTAACTTTAATTTAGTACTCGCTTCTCTTGGGTACGATCCTCAGAATACTCACCTATTCTATTGTAAAAACTATATTACAACCTAACCCGTATACTTGCAAACACCGCCTCAGATCTATATCTTTAGTTGTGGTATTCACACTCTAGACATTAATACGTTTGAAGGAGATCAACGAGATAACTAAATCAAGCTACAATGATCACAAAAATATAAAATTTATTAAAAAATGAATTTCAAAAACCTTACCAAGCATGAGTTAAAGTTTGGCCGAAGTTTTCCTTAGTCTCAACCATAGAGAAATGGTGGAGATGATAGCCAAATGAAGATGAAGATGATTTTTTTTATTTTTGTTATTACTTATTTTAAACATAAAATAAAATAAATACTTAATATTTAACTAAACATAACATCATTTAAAAAAAACATCATCATTCCACAACCAATTAACTTACAAAATGTCAAATTGCCATTTCAAACTTTATGAATTTTCTAATTTAATCTTTTAACAAATAAAATTTATAAATATAAACCTTTTTATTTTACAATTCTATTCTTGTATCTTAATTATTTATTAATTCAAGTAAAATATCCTATCTGAAATTCAATCATCCATATAACATAAGTGTTAAAATTTGTTATAAAACTCCAATGTTAAAATATATCAAAAATTTTTATACATTTTAGTTTCTTTTCTTTACCTTCATCTATATGATTTCTTTAAAAAATATTGAATAAATAAATAAATATTTGGAAAACTCGGTCTTGTTATAAGGAGCTTTAGATAGTTTCCTATAAAGTGTTGAAATATGTGAAACCCATATATTTTGGGGATATATTTTAAATTTTTTAGATAGATAAATCTTATTTATGTAGATAAATCTTAGAATAAGCCATTAGATATATTCTAGAAATATTTTATTTTATCTTTTAGTAGTTTATTAGAATAAGAGAATTATTTTCCTTATCTTTTAGTAGTTTACTAGAATAAGGGAATTATTTTCCCAATTAGGTTATGACTCTTTTCTCTATTTAAGTTCAGTTTTTTAGTTAATAAAATACAGAACAGTTTTATTAAATGCTCTTTTGAAAACTTTCATAGTATCAGAGCTAGGTTAAATCCCTAGTAACATCATAGTTAAAACAGCCTTCACTAGATCCAGTAATCAAACAGAGGAAGAAAGTTCTACCATTGAAACAACTATCGAGAGTACAATGACTCAAGGGACAGAGGCGTCACTTAATTGGAGAAGCCAAGCAACCACAGGTGGGCAATCCAAAGATGAGTAAGTGGAGGTTAGAAAATTTTATGATAATTACGTGGCTTATTAATTCTACGGAAGCATCCATAAGTAAATATTTTATTTTTCTCTCGACTATTAAAGATGTTTGGGATGCTGTGAAAGACACCTATTCAGATTTAGAAAATGCTTCAAAGATCTTTGAGTTAAAAATAAAAGTCTGGAAAGTTAAACAAGGGGAAAAGAAAGTTATTTTTTTATTATAACGAGATAATGTCTCTTTGCTAAGAACTAGATCAGTGTTATAATGATGAATGGGAGTGTCTCGAAGATGGTGTAAAAGCTATGAAAAAAGAAGAGAATGAACGAGCTTATTTGTTTATGGCTAGTTTAAATAAATAATTTGATGAAGTGAGATCTTGGATATTAAGAAAAAAAATCCCTTCCACAACTTTGTGAGATTTTTTCTGAAGTTAAAAGAGAGGAGACAAGGAGAAAAGTAATGTTAAGGCCAGAGTTTGAAGCTAATGATGACAATTCTGCTCTTGTAACTATTAAAAATAATGATGATAGTGAAAAAAAAGGAAAAAAAATTGGTGCGGTCACTAGAAAAAATATTGGCACACTCAAGAAACGTGTTGGAAGCTTCATGCAAAACCGAAGAATGGAAGAAAAAAGAGTGGCAATTGTCGTGGTTCACAATCAGGGGATAGGAGAGCTTTCCAAACAACTAATGAAAATTATGAGGGACAAAGTTCTCTAGAAGGGTATCCATCCACTAAGGAACAATTAAACCATCTACACAAGCTTTTTCAATCACCACAGTTTCCAATAATTCTTCTGTTCCTAACTCATCCAATAATCCTTCTTCCTCCTTTGCCCAATCAGGTACTGATTTTTCTCTTTTTTTTTTCAGTGTCAAGCCTTGTAAAATAAGCACGTGGATCGTTGATTCTGGAGCAAGTGTTTACATGACTAGCAGTAATTTTCTTTTTTTCAGCTTACACACCTTGTGCAGGAAACAAAAAAATCAAAATAGCAGATGGGTCGTTCTCGGTAATAGTCGGGAAAGGCACTGTTAAAATTTCATCTTCCTTGGTTTTACATGATATTTTACATGTGCCAAATCTAGCTTGTAATCTCATATCGGTCAGTAAATTATCCCAGTCCTTGAATTGTCATGTTGTATTTGACTCCTCTATGTGTAAATTTCAGGACATGGTCTCGGGGAGGATGATTGACAATGCTAAAGAATCTGGTGGAATTTACTTTCTTAACGACAACCAGCTAAGTCAACTAACAACTACTTTATGTTTAAATTATGTTTCTGGTTTTGATAAAGTTATGATTTGGCATTATAGGCTTGGACATCCTAATTTTTACTGTTTAAAATATTTGTTACCTGATCTATTTAAAAATAAAAGTCATTCTTTGTATCACTGTGAATTTTGTGAATAGGCTAAACATCATTGGTCATTCTTTCCACCTCAAAAATATAAAGTTTCCAAACCTCTTTCGTTAATTCATAATGATGTTTGGGGACCTTTAAGAGTCTCAACTATTTCAGGAAAATATTGGTTTGCCACATTTATTGATGATCATACTCGTATTTGTTGGGTGTTTTTATTAAGAGATAAGTCTGAAGTTAAAAATGTGTTTCAGTGTTTTTATGGTATGGTGAAAACACAATTTGGTGTGAAAATAGAAGTATTTCAGAGTGACAATGGTGGGGAATTTTTTAGTGACCAATTATGTGTTTTCTTAACCAAACATGGAATAGTCCACCAAAGCTCTTGTACAAATACACACAACAAAATGAGATTACAGAAAGAAAAAATCGACATCTTTTGGAAGTAACTAGAGCCCTGATGTTCACTAGTCAGGTACCACGTTATCTTTGGGGTGATGGCTTATTAATAGCTACATTTCTTACTAATAGAATGCCCAGTAAAACTCTAAACTATAAAACTCCTTTTTGTCTCTTTAAAGATAACTTTCCTAACTCTAAATTGATCACAGATTTATCCATCCGATTTTTTGGGTGTAGTGTTTTTGTTCATCTTCACAACCAAGGTAAACTAGATCCTAGAGCAAAAAAATGCATCTTTGTTGGCTATGCTTCTAATAAAAAGGGTTACAAATGTTATGATCCAATTGATGGAAGATTATTGTTACCATGGATGTCACATTTGTTGAAACGCAATTTTATTTTGATTCTAATCTTCAGGGAGGGAATTATAGTAAGGAAGATTCTATAATTGATCAAGAAAATACTAGGAATATACAACATAAGGATTCTAAGAATGGGGAAGGAAAATATATGATTCACACAGAAATTAATGATGTTAATGTTGTTAATAAAAAGGAGTACGAAGGTATAGAGTCTGGTCATGAGAATAAATAACAAACAAAGGAGTTAATTGTTTACTCAATAAGAAACTGAACTCAAGAAAGTGGAATCCACTAGATTCATCACCAATAATTCGACCCGCGATATCTTGTCAAAAGTTCAGGTAAAGCTCATAATCCAACCAATGAATTTTCTGATTAGATATTCCAATTGTTAAAAGAAAAGGTGCTAGAAATTTTGTCAAATATCCCATGTCTAACTTTGTATCCTATAAAGCCTTGTCTTCGAAATTCTCAGCCATTGTTTAATGGCTCGATACTGTGAAAATATCAAAAAATTGTGAAAGATGTTTTACAGGTTCCTAAGTGGAAGGAGGTTATTTTAGAGGAGATGGGTGCTCTTGAAAAAATAGTTACATGGGAAATAGTGGAATTACCTGTAGAAAAAAAATAGTGGGCTGTAAATAGGTGTTCACAACCAAATTCAAACTAGATGGATCTTTAGATAGATATAAAGCCCGGCTGGTGGCTAAAAGGTACACTCCAACATACAGGATAGATTGTCTTGAAACATTTGCTCCAGTAGCCAAATTAAATTCCGTTAGAGTTCTTTTATCAATTGATGTTAATATTTATTGGTCTTTACAGTAGCTAGATGTGAAGAATGCTTTCCTAAATGGGAAACTTGAAGAATTTTACATGGATCCTCCTCCAGGTTTTGAAGAAAAATTTGGAACTCGAGTATGTAAGCTCAAAAAATCTTTTTATGGTCTAAAGCAGTCTCCTCAAGCTTGGTTTGAACACTTAACTCAAGTTGTTAAAAAAAAGGTTACTCACAAGGGCAAGCTAATCACACAATGTCCTATCGACACTCTTAAAAAGGTAGAATAGCAATTATTATAGTTTATGTCGATAATATCATTCTTACAGAAGATGATGTGGATGAAATAAGGTGTCTCAAAGAGCATCTAGTATTGGAGTTTGAGATTAAAGACTTAGGTCCTTTGAACTTAGGTCCTTTGAAATACTTTCTTGTAATAGAAGTTACTTGATCAAAGAAAGGTATTGTCGTCTCTCAGAAAAAATATGTGATTGATCTTTTAAAAGAGGCTAGGATGGGTAGTTGCAGCCCAGCTGACACACCAATTGATCCAAATGTAAAATTAGGAAATAAAGAAGGTCAATTAGTTGATAAAGGGCAATACCAAAGATTAGTTGGTAAGTTAATTTACTCATCACATATAAGGCCAGATATAGCTTTTGCAGTGAGCTTAGTGAGTCAATTTCTGCACTCCCTAATGAAGGAACATAAAGAAGTAGTGTTTCGAATTTTGAGATACTTAAATAGTTCACTCGGAAATGGCTTATTCTTCAAGAAATCTGAACAAAGAGGAATTGAAGCTTGTATAGGTGCAGATTGGGCAGGCTTAATAATAGATAGAAGATCTACATCAGGATACTGTACATTTTTTTTGGGGAAACCTTGTGACTTGGTGAAGCAAAAAAATAAAATGTTGTAGCAAGAAGTAATGAAGAGGCTGAGTTTAGATCAATGGCTCAAGGAATTTGTGAAATGATGTGCATAAAAAGAATTACGGAAGAGTTAAGGAAACCAATAACTTCACCAATAAAGTTGTACTATGATAGCAAAGCTACCATTAGTATTGCTCACAACCCAGTCCAGCATGACAGAACTAAACATGTTGAGATTGATAGATACTTTATCAAGGAGAAGATTGAAGAAGACCAAGTGTGCATATCGTTTGTTCCTTCAAAACAATAGATTGCTAACATACTCACCAAAGGGCTCTCTAAGACAAGCTTTAATTTTCTTGTAAGCAAGTTGGGCATGATTGATATATATGCATCAACTTGATGGAGGGTGTTGAAATATGTGAAACCCATATATTTTGGGGATATATTTTAAATTTATTTAGATAGATAAATCTTATTTATGTAGATAAATCTTAGAATAAATCATTAGATATATTCTAGAAATATTTTATTTTATCTTTTAGTAGTTTATTATAATAAGATAATTATTTTCCCTTATCTTCTAGTAGTTTACTAGAATAAGGGAATTATTTTCCCAATTAGGTTATGACTCATTTCACTATTTAAGTTCAGTTCTTTAGTTAATAAAATACAGAACAGTTTTATTAAATGCTCTCTTGAAAACTTTCATAAAGCTAATGAGAGAAACATCATATAATGCAATAGTAACAAACATTGCATTTTCAACAAGAAAATCCATGTGCGAACCTTGAAGATAATATTGTTGAGAGGGGAAGCAACAAACCTCAAACATAAATTATAAAACCAACATTAAGAATACCAAAAAATATAATATGAGATCAAATGGCTTTTTTTCCTTAAAATAAAAGAGATTCTTGAGTAGCCTCAACATGGAAACAAATACTTAGTTTAATCCCTTAACAGTTGCCACCAAATAAAAATTTGATGCTAACCAGAAGTTTCATTCTAATGTCAATTATTCTTACTTATATTCTATATAGTGCACCTACTGAACCTTTTATTCTAGTTTTCCTGGATTGGTTCTATTCCAGAGGATGTCATTGTTGTCATCACTCGGTTGTTGTTGACGTTGGAAAATCCTTCTGTTGTTTCTTCTTGGGGTGGATGTGGCTCTAGTTTTATCATACACGACTCCTCATGTCTTGATTTAGAAATCTGATTTGGGTTCTAGATTTCGAGAGGCCAATGATGTTCCCATAATCGGCTAGGATTTGAGAGAAAGATTTGTGAGTAACACCACTGCCAGTTCTTCCAAGAAGTTGTTGGGCTACCATAGACCACCTGGACCATAAAAAAAATAGACACACATAATGACATTGTCATGCGTCTTTTATCGGTAACTAAAGCTAGGTGTTAAAATTGTTAGCTTTATGCATCATTTACAATTAATGTTAGTTATGATCCCATTCCCATGACACAAAAAATAAGAATCAATTATCGCATAAAAATGAAGTTACATGAAAATGTGATAAATTGTCATGGCTAACTTAAATGAAAGGTTCATTGAGTCTGCATGCCTTCTGAGAATGAACCAAGAACAATGTTACCTGCTTCCAATAGTTGCATGAAGACGAATGATCAACTTTTCTTCTTGTGGTGTAAAGCTTTCATCTTTAAGATTGGGTCTAAGCCTCAGAGACCAAACTCAAATATGGCATGAGGTACATATGGAAGCAACAAAGTGGTTTGTTTCTTAGACTAACAAATTAAGCATAAATGTAAAATACATAAAACTTCTAATAAACTAACCTACTTTTTTGGAACAGTAGTCCAGTTGTCAGTTCTATGTTTTGATACATAGGCAAGTCTCTTTGTATTTCCTACTTCAGTCCATAAGCCTTTCTTCATATTTAACTTGTCACAACAAGGAGGTCTAACCATTTTATCAATTGGTTTTAGAATTAAACGTTAAATCTACAAGGTGTTAAGAAGAGAAAATAATGTTGATAATAGAAGTGATAACAGTGAGGAACTATTTGAGAAGAGAGAAAGTTTTGAAGGTATAAATGACAAGGCATGAAAAGCATGAGAGTTGGATACCATTCTCTCTCTATGCTCATACATATGCTTTGCTTCCAAAAGCAATAGAGTTAGGTTAAATTTAGAATCTATCCAAGTAAAATAATATAAAATTTATCATTTGTTTACGTTAATCCATTCCTTATGTGGGAAAGGAAATGGGTTTTGTTTAGATCTTTTCTGATAATCATAAGTTTGATGAGACCAACTCTTCTAAACAAGAGATCCAACTAATTGAAGAAATGATAAAAGAACCTTCATTCAAGTGTACTTTCCTAGTTGTCAATAGCATTTCTATATGAATACAAACATTGCTAAAAATGGTCTAAAGAATCATTGAGTAAATTTTTTATCATCCAAAGAATCAAACTTTTGCTACCCTAACACAATTCAGTTGCCGTTGACATTAAACAAGAAAATCACAATAAAACGTAGGTGCCTGAAATCTGAAATCATAAAGCAATGTCAAAATCTCTAGATTTTCTCTCCCTAATCGAGTATTGCACCCCTCAAAATCCCCACAATGTAACCAACAAGACAGTTCATGTCAGAAAAAAAAAATTAAAATAGACAACAATCTTCAAATTCTATAAGTTGCTTCGACCCAATTTACTTTAGAAAAGATTAAACAACAACAAAGATGGACACAACTAAGAACATGTCTATATTCTTGCAGATAAACTAGAAACTTATCTAGTTGTAGTTCAAGGTACATTACAGGTTCCTTGGAAACTGAAAACAACTATCCACTACTTATCATCCATTTACATGTTGTCCACGTTATCTCATCCATGGTTTTATAGATACGAAATTTTCTAGACAATCTATGGTCCCTATCCTTTCTATAGTTTATATTTCCAACTTCTTTACGAGTCTTTGGAATTAATAGGAGCTACAATGATATTTTAGTTTAATTTTTTAAAATCATTAATTTAATTTTTTTGGTGTAAAAAACCTTAACTAAGCAAATGACCTTTAACTTAATATCTTGCTATCCTATTATTCTAGTCTAGTCCTAAGATAACTACATGCTCTATCGAACTTCATCCTATCGAGGTCACTCTTTGTGTTATTGTAACAGCCCGAATTTGGGGCTAGTCGGAATAGTGGTTTCGGGACCACAAGTTCGATGAGAAAAAAAAATATTTTCATTATATTTTTATGGTCTACGATTTCACAAAATGATTTTGTGAAAATTTCGTTCGAAAATTTTGACATTTGGGCACTCAATTTAGTCAAAAGGACTAAATTGTAAAAAGTGCAAAAGTTGAGTTATATATGTTAGAGGTGTCCAATTGTTATGAATTTTTAAATTGGAGGTCTTTATATGGTAATTAGACCATTGGTTAAGTTGGTGGACAAAAATGGGTATGGTTAGGCATGTTTCCAAAGTTTTTCATTAAGGGCATTTTGGTCATTTAGTTATTAAAATGAATTTAAAACAAAATTAAAAGCCAATTTTTGTCCATTTTCAACCCCTAGGCCGAAAATTGCATGGAGAAATCAGGGTTAGGGTTTTTCAAGCTTCCAAGCTTGATTGTAAGTCCGTTCTATCCCCGTTTTAAATGATGTTTACGTTTTTGAAATCCTCGTAACAAGATTTACCTATTTTTACCATTGTTTTGAACTAGGATTTGTGTTTAAAAATTTACCCATGAATAATATGCATGTATTTTGATGTTTTATGGAAGAATATGAATGTTTGGAGTGTGATAAACGATTTGTACTAAGTAATTTTCGATGAAAATGCCTAAAAGGATTAATTTGTAAAAGTTATAAAATATGTCACAAGTGTGTGAATAAGTGAGTATTATGGACTGCTATAGTTATGAAATTGAATAAAATTATTTTACGAGCCTATGGGCAAAATCATAATTTTGTGAAACTTTAAGGCAAAAATATAATTTTGCCAAAGTATGATTTTTGAACTGGAATGAATAGTGTGAAGGTTATATAAGTTAAATGTATTGTTATAAATCAAGAAAGACGAGAAATTGAAATTGATAGATAAAAAGAAAAGTGAGAAAAGTAAAAATTCCGAATGAACCTTTGGAATAAAAGGGATACGAATGAAGTGATGAAATGATCACATGTGTGGCACGGATTGTGTGTAGGCCACTATGTAAAAGTGAAAGTGATGGTCACGTGTGTAGTACTATGTGCAGGCTACTACGTGTACCGGAATGATAGGTCACATGTGTATTACTATGTGCAGGCTACTATGCGTACCGAATAGTTTCGATCACGTGTGTAGTACTATGTGTAGGCTACTACGTGTATCGGATGGTAATGGTCACATGTGTAGTACTATGTGTAGGCTACTATGTGAACCGAACATCATTGATTAGTAAGGTGGTTGCTATGTGCTGATTCCACCGGACATCATTGATTAATAAGGTGGTTGCTATGTGTTGAATCCACCGAGTATCTGTTATTATTCCGAAGTGTTCATCGGGAAATTGACTAAGTGTAATTGAATAATGAATATAGGTGTGGAATTGAATTGAATATCGACTTACAAATGGAAAATTTAATTTTGAATTGAATTGTGATTGAAAGTGAAAAAGTGAAATTATGAAAGAGTACATTTAGCAATAAAATAGTTTAGACAGCAACAGTTGTGTGACTTTGAAAAATCACCAAAAATGGTAGAGATTGAATTAGAGGCTGAATAATATATAAAATTGAAGCTAAATGAGTCTATTTTTACATAAAAGAAACAAAGAAAGAAAAAGAGTTATATATTTTGAGATATTTGAAGTTTAGTTAGATAGAGTCTGAATGAGTTTAGAATCCCTGCTCGACTTTGGAAAATTGTCAAAATTGTAAAAAATAATTATGGCATAAAGTTTATATTTTTAGAATACTAAATGAATCTATTTTCAAGAGAAACAAATGGAAACAATATTTGAATTTTTACAATGAGATAATTAATTTTAGTGAAAAGAGGTCGAACAGTCAAGTAGTGAAATAGAGGAAAATTTAAAGAATAAACTGTACTATTTGGATAAACCAAAAATTTTTAAAATTTTATGGTAAGAAGATATATAAATCTAGTTTTTTTGAAAATTTACAGATCTTAATTTGGAGTTCTGTAGCTCCGAGTAAAATAATTTAGTGACTCTAACTCAAATAGACAACTTTGAATATACATGTGAGTGAATAGTAAAATTGTAGCTAATGTTGTTTAAGTGTGTTATACACATTAAGGATGTGGAATGGAGAGGAGGAGGAGGAAAATTGGAAGAACATATGAATTATTTGTGTATAATTGGCCATATGCTCGATTATAATCGATAAACGATTGAAAAGAAATGATGTTTATAATTGCGCATTATTAGTTATAGTTAAAGTTCATGTGAGAAAATAAAGTTTCATAGTATGTGTATGTGGTATACTTGGTATATGATTTGGTATGTAGCAATGTCAAAAATGATTTATGAATTAACTCATGTTGATAAGTTTGATACATAAATAAATGTGGTGCTGATCCATGCTTATAATGCTTATACTATATGTTTATTTGGCTAGCATGTTTGGTGTGTATGCTTAGGCTTTGGCCAAGTTGTGGTTTGGATTACATACATTAAATTTATAAAATTATGCATTGAGATGGTAAATGTCTAGATGAAAATATGCTTGTGATCATAAAAGGGTGGTAAGGTTTAAAGTTTGTAATCTTTATTAAAAAGGTTTATCATGTGGTTAGTCTTCAAAAAGACTAGCTTGCTACTATGGTTGAGTGTAATGTTTATATCTTGTGTGATATGCATAGGAAACGAGAGTGGAAAGGAAATGAAATACTAGGTTCATGCTTGAAGTGTAAAATGATGCAAAAAGAGGACGTTAAGTTAAACAATAAATTTGTATTAGTATTGAACTTAATGAAATTGAATTGTACGTGAATTAAATAGAATTTGCAAATGATATGATTTGAATTAAATGAATTATTGTGGTATTGAAATGTATATTGGATTGAGAAATTGAATTGAATCGTGAAAATGAGAATTGTGAATTAAATGAAATGGAAATGAAGTATTGAATTGCATAAGTATGTATTGGGTCTCAGAAGCCCTATTTGTTACAAATATAGTATTTTGAAGTTATAACGTGAAGATTTATAAAAGAATGTTAAAATTTTGAAGAGTTTAAATTTGAATGAAATTTTATAACTTGGTTTAACATGTTTATAAGTGTATGTGTTTCGGTAATGCCTCGTACCCTATTCCGGCGTTGAATACGGGTAAGGGGTGTTACAATGTGACATCGCCAGATTCGGTCATAACATTTAAACCAGATTTGGGGTGTTAAGTTACGCCGAACTGCCTAGCCCAACTTATAGATATTTTAATGGTTTCTATGAAATTTCAAGATAATCCTTCAAATACAAAGAGATTTTTTGTTCTTCCATATACGCCATACTAATTAACCAAAAAAATTCGACCAAGGGATCCTATTCTTCATTAACCCTCTAGATTTGCCCAAGTTCGTCTCTATCCATTCTGAGAGATTGCTAGATAAAAACTGCGGCTAATGGTTTCTTGGCACAAAATATTTCCAAACGTTGCTACTAGCTAAACAATCTCAAACAATCTCGAAGAACATGTAGAATATCTTCTGTCTCATGATGGCAAACTAGGTAAGCCATACATTGTCCAATACCCCTCTGTACACGTTCCTAGTTAGTAAGCAATCTTTGTTTGTACACAAGCCATAGGAAGAAACAAACACGATGTGGACCTTCCTATTTCCAAACTGCCTTCCACTTATTCTCTCTCTCATTCCACATAGCTGCTTTCAACAGGTGATACGCACTCTTAACTAAAAGCTACCATTAGCGGTGTGTTTCCAATATATTTTATCGGGGCTAGCTAGGGGATACGGTGGAGGAATGTTGGTAATCTTTTTAACTATATCCTCCGGAAGTCATTTCTTGAAAGCGTTTATATTCCGTACTTCATTTTCTTCTGTGATATCCTTAAGAAAATAGTCTGAGTAGCCTATCTATATGTGATACGTACATTTTTAATAGCCCTATCTTTAGGACCCACTAATCCTTTTAGCACTGTACCGATGTTCTTGTACCTATGGCCCAACATAGATTTTCTTTCAGCAATGGCCAAACCTTGCCAATACCTCTCCAAATAGCTGAACAACTTTGTCTCTTAATATCCTCAGTGAACATCTCTTTTATCCTATACTTTGAACGCAGCACCCTAACTCATAGGTCCTCCCATTTGGTGATAAGGTTATAGCCTAGCTTTAACAAAAAGAAGGCGTTTTGATCTTCTAAGTGTTGGATGCCTAGACCACCATTTAGATGAAGTTGGCATATAAAGTCCCATCCAACCAATGCTAGTTTTCATTTCCTTATACTAGATCCCCTGATAAATTATCTAGCTAGTCGTTCGATTTCCTCACAAACCCCTTTTGGGATTCGCATAGACTGCATAAAGTAGTTTGGGATAGAAAGAAGAACTGATTGTGCCAGTGTAAATCGTCTTGCTAGGGAAAGTTGCTTTGCATCCCAATTACAGAGCTTCGCTCTAACCTTTTCAATCACAAACTTAGGGTAGAGTTAGTGACTTTTTTATGGAGAAGAGGTACTGCAAAGTAGGATCCCAGCTCTTGAACCTGTTGGAAGCCTAGTAGCCTGCTTAGTTTATTACTAAGATCATCGTCGACTCCTCGAGAGAAGAACATATTAGTTTTCCGTGCATTGACCCGATGTCCTAAGTAGCTACATAATTGATCCAGAATGCTTTTGAGTAGTAACCCATACTTCATATATGCTTTTGAGAAAATTACCAAGTCATCTACAAAAAATAAGTGAGATAAGGTTGGTCCTGCCTTGCAAGCTTAATAGGAATCCAAAAGCCAGCAGTTTCAACTTCTTTGATGTTGTGTCCTAACCACTCCAAGCATAGGACAAATAAATAGGTTGGTCCTGTACCTTTCGCAAGTTTGAATTTTTTTGTGGGTACTCCATTCTACAATATTTGCATAGTAGAAGTTCAGATGGCTGACATAATCACTCTTCGTAAAAAGTCTGTATGCCTGTTGCCTGTATAGAGCTATCAATAAAGTTCCATCAAACTCTATCATATGCCTTTTCGAGGTCAATTTTAACAGTCATCCAGATTTTACTTTTCCTTTGCATAAAATGAATAACCGCTTGGGCAATGATAATATTGTCAGTTATATTCCATCCGACGATAAACCCATCTTGTTCTTGTGTAATAATATTAGGGAACACTACTTTGAATCTATTTGTGATGACTTTCATAACCAATTTGTAGAGTATGAAGCATAGACTAATGGGCCTAAATTATGAAATCTCATCGGGCTGAGCAGTCTTTGGGATAAGAACAATGAGAGTATTGTTTAAATATTGATCTATGGGCCTTCCGTTAAAGACTTCTTTAACCCACTTGCAAATTGTGTCCCTAATATTGTCCCACTAACTTTGAAAGAACATTGCATGGTATCCATCACTTTCGAGGGCTTTTAAGGGAGCCATGTTAGACAATGTTTTTTTAATCTCATCATCTGAGACTTCCTTACTTAGGAAATGAATATCACTCTGTTCTAATTGGGGAAACCGACTGAGAGGTAGAGATCTAGTTGACCTTGGCTTCTCCCAATACTACTGCTAAAAGTAATTAACTACTTCTCACTGAATCTCATCTGGATCATACAACCAATCTCTATTTTTATTACGTAAGGCATTAATGCGATTGTTTTTCCTTCTATGCATTGTATGACTATGAAAAAACTGTGTTTTTGTCCCTAGGTTGAGCCAATCACACCTTGATTTTTGTTTCCATAGTAATTCCTCATGATTAAGCACCTCCTCGAGCTCTTCTTTTACTTCCATCTGTCATCTGACTATTACATCTAAATTTGACCTTTTCATTTGCCTTTAGATTTGGTTTAAGGACTGTAATAACTTTTGTTTACGAGCCCCAATGTGCCCACAGATGTTCTTGTTCCACACTTGAAGACCTGTGGTGAGGCTTTTAAACATATCAGACATATCCCCATTGTAATGCCACAAATTTTTAACAATTTCTGAGAAGTTATGGTGTTGTATGTAAGAGTATGCCCAAAGATCAATCATGAAATGGTTGTAATAACATACTTGATTTATCATGTTTATTAATATAAGGCGTTACCATTATTATTTCAGTTTCTTTTCTATGAGTATAAATAAACTATTTTATAATAATGTCCTGAGAATAATATGATTATTCTTAAAAGGTCCTTAGTCAAGTATTATTGTTGACTAGGAAAACAATAATGCATTAAGACTAACATGTAGCTGATTGATGATAAAGAGTTGTCATTGATATGGAGTGTCAAAATCAATGCATGAATATGTGTGTTAGAGAACAAACATATTGGACTGACCCGCTATGAGTATGTTTCTTGGATTATTATGTAATTGTCACAACATTACTCATAGTGATTAATATGTATATGATCCTCAGACTTGAGATCATCATTATCCCAACATTGTGAGTTCTATATTTTGATACAGTCAAACGTACACCGTAACTGGTTGTTCTATAAAGGCTGATATTGGATATACCACAATCTATGTGGAGGGATATGGTTGATCAATATATGATAACTCCCTCCTACATAATGGGAGTAATATCTTACGCCACTTGATTGAGTGAGACTAGAAATACATGGTCATGCTCAAATAAGTTAATATGAGATATCATACTTATTTGTATATCATATTCTACTCAAGATATCAAGGAACATGGGATGGACTATGCAAGTGTGACTATTCCATGACTTGTGTCCAATCCAGAGATAAAGGACTTAAGGATTAATGCATGAAAGGTTAATCGCAAAAAGGTTATGTCGAATCATGATTTCTCGTAACTTAGGTAGCAATGATGCATTGCTAGATGTCACTAATTGTTTGTAACATTAGAATCGTTCTAGTATTATTGCTAACGTTATAAAAACCTACAGGGTCACACCCTATGGTTGAAATGAACGGAATAAAACATAGTTGGTATTGTGTTTAGTTGTCACGTGAATTAAATTAATTATAGAATTAATTTAATTGGGTAATCAAATATCAAACATATTATATGTACAAGATTGTTGTACACATAATGAGAACATAGTTCTATTAATATATGAATTTGGTTCGTATATAAATTTAAATAAATATAGTTTACCAAAATCCTTGTTATAATTAATGTAATTATAATTTTTGGTTTAAGACATTATTATATTTATTTATTTTTAATTATGATTATTATGTTCGGATAAAAATTTTATGAATTATGATTCATTATATATATGTACCAATTATAAGAGGGTTAGTGTGTGAGAGTTTTAAAAAACCCTCAGAAATAAAATCCCGAAATTTTGCTTGTGAATTCTAGCAGCCGTCAAGCAAAGAATTCTCCAAAACAGTTCTGGGGATTTCTTCTATTCATTGTCAAACCGGGTGGATTACGTAGAGGTTGGAATACGAAAGGTTGCGGCTTGGCTCGATAGTAGATTAGAATTCTCATTGCCGAGGCGTCGCTGTCTACTCAGATTGAAATTACAGCAATTTCGAAACCATTATTTTACCCCGATTCGTTCCTCGCACATGGATCCATGGGTTGGATAGCTGAAATTATTTTTTTATTAATTTTCGCTGTGCCATGGGGGTACCGGCATTCCCAACACTGTACCTACCCAACCAAGAATTGAAACGACCGTCCTTTTGGTAAATTAAGATTTACACAAAGGTTGATTAGCAAAGGTCGATGATTTGACTTGATTCGTACTAAGTGTGTTACCTTACATCGCAGAAAAGTTTGGATCCAAGTAGCATTCCCCAATGCTCGATCCAGTCTCTCAAAAGTCCCTTTTCTTTGCCATGTAAAAGATAAGCCTCAAAATCCCATATCATGAAGATCATTTGACTCAACAAATTCCCTGAAATAAGAGCACCGTTTTCCAACTATGCTACCATATTGTTTCTCTCTCTCAGATAAGATAGCATTGAAGTCTCCAACTGCCATCCAAGGGACAGAGGCGGAGGGGATGGTTTCTTTCAATGCTTCCTAAAGCGCCCTTCTTTTGGTTTTATTTGGGCTACCATAGATGAACACAACTGAAATCTTCAGTGAAAGAAATCCAAGTGACTCTTGAGTTAGGATAAATTGAGGATAATTTTGAATAATTTCGAGGTGCACTGACTCCTTACATCCTAGCCAAATTCCACCAGAAAAGCCCTAAGTTTCGACCCGATATGAGTATTAAAGCCCTAATTTTGTTATCATTCTGTCTGCTTTAATGCCACTTACTTTTGTTTCCAATAAACTGACGACATCCGACTTGTGATTCATATTGTATTCTCTGAATATACGAGGAATCTTTGTGTTTGCACAGTCATGACAGTTCCAGGAAATATTGTAAAATTGGAGTTCATTAAAAAAAAATTTTCTAAACTAGAAAGTACTCCCTCTTTATTGTCGTGAATAATTTAATTTAATTTAAATATATCTTTCATTATTGAAAGAAACTGATGAAATGGAACGATTAGACCAGATTTAGCCCAATACCTTTAAAACTTACATATAAATGCAATTTAAATATCCTAATTTATAGAAAGGAAATAAGAGAGCCATTAAAATAAATAGGAATATAAACTTTAGTTTATGATGATGATGAAGAATTCAATTGTAGTAAATTATTTGTTCATGGTAAGAAAATATTTAGAAGTTAGTGATGAATCAAAATAGGAATAAATTTTAGTTTAATACGTAATGTTAAACATTAATTTTATTTTGTACAATGTTATAAATGATATTTTGATTTGATTCAATTTTCATAAATTACTAGTATCATTATTGATATCACACCATTTTATGTGTACATATTACATACACGAATAATTAAGCATATATAATATAAAAATAAATTTATGTATGCATTGTAAAGTTGAACCAAAATGTTTTTTTTAGAAACGAAGGTATCCGTTGCCAATAGTAGTGATTAATCCCCTCATCATAGGTGCTCTCCAAAAAGGTAAATAGTTGACTATCAAATGTGCTCTATTTCCATGAGTGGGAATCAGACCTCTGACCAAATATATATTTGAACCAAAATTAAAGTTTATCTATCAAATTATGTATTGAAGTATAATTTTAATATTTATTCCCTCAAAATATGATAATAGAGAGCGAATAAGAAATAGGTCGAAAAGAAAAGGGATATGTCGTGTAAGTTTTTTTTTTTATGTATTTATAAAAGCCTACCTCTTCAGGTAAAGATGGTATGTGGTGGTAGAAACATAAACGATATCATTCCTAAAATTGATGTTCACAATATATACATTAAGTGTTCAAATTTGTTATAAAACTCCTTTCAATTTTTTTATACATTTTAGTTTCGTTTTCTTTACCTTCATCTATATGTATTGAATAAATAAATAAATAAATATTTGGATGTATTGAACTTGAGAGCAAAAATTGGATGTCTTTCCCATGCACTCATAAAAATTGGAGTCTAGAAACTACACTGAGAATGTAGTCAAATAAAATATAATAAATATAATATAATAATTTTAAATTTTATCAAGTAAAATATTATTCTTGTTATGAAATAAAATAATAGAGTAAAAATAAGATAAATATGAGAGCAAAAGAGAAGTGCGTATTTTATTAATCAATAAGTATGTTTACAATGCTTCTCCAAAGTTTATATTTATACATGTAAGAAGTATATATGATATAAAGCTCTACTTCGATAAACATTAAAGTTAATGTATATTAACCTTATCTTGATCTTGATAGACATCCACTTAATGACAAAATATTCATAACACTCCTCCTTGGATGTCTATTGATAGATTATGTGTCTGTTAAAACCTTACTAAGATAAAAACCTTGTGGGAAAAAAAAATCCTAGAGAAGGAAAAAAAGTACACTTATCTATAATACACACAACATGTTACCTTATTAAAAACCTTACTAGAAAAATTAAGTGGGACAAAACCCTGGTTAAGGGAGGAGTACAACGTGTATTTACTCCCCCTCATGACAACATCACATAATATCTCATGTTAAACGTATTCAATCTTGAATACTAACTTTCAAATAATCGATTAAACGAGTTTAATAAATGCTCATATCATCATTCTTCTAAATTTCATGAATGAGAAAAAATTTTGATTTCTTCGGGAGTTCCAACAATAATTATAGCAAACCTTGATCACGATCTTTCTATAAAAATACATATAGATATTTTAGATAATTTTATAATCTTCTTTCAACTATTATTCATTGAGTTGAATTTACTACACATCTTCAAATCAATTTAATTCATATAAGTAAATCTCAAACGTTTGAACAATTTCTCAAAATTTCTATATGCTTCCAAGATTCTAAATCCTTCAAGCATTCTAATATAAACATTCAATATTTATTTGCTAGCTTTTAAACCAATAAAAATACTGTTAAAATTTTAAAATATAATAATAATGTTTTAAATAATTAATAATACTGGTATCATCATAAAATTTATTAAAAATATAATATATATTTAAAGTGAATCCTATTTTGAAATTAAGTGTTAAATATGGTTTTTTCCCATTAATAATAATAATAATAAAGATTTCAATAATTTCTTTTTTTATTTCTCAATCATGCTTTTATGAAATTACATAATTGTTTTAAAATATTTTAAAATATTTAACATGCAACTTTTCAAATTTTATAAAAAAATTACATAAATGTTTGAAAGTTGGATAAATTATGTTAAAAACACATTACGATTTGTTAATTAAACATGTATACAAATTAAATATATTTTATTGTACTTTAATTAAATAAAAATTTCATTTAAAACTTCATTTAAGCGAAATTTTATTGATTTAAAAATTTTAAAATTATTAAATATATTTTAGATTATAGACACAAAATCAATTTGTGCATCACATGAGATAAAAAAACTAGTATATAGATATAGATTAATAATAAAAATTAAAAACAATGTAATAACATTAAAAAATAATATTCAATACACGATAAATTCAAATAAAGTGTAACTTCAAAGAAATTCGAATATTATAGAAAAAATTAAATAAGTAATAAAATAAAAATAATGAAAACATTTATTTTAATTTCCAAAAGTTTGAAAAACATATAGGATATATATAATGTAAAAGGAAATTGTAAATTAAACAAAAAATTAAATTATTCAAATGATCTCCATTTCCATAAAAAAAGTGTGGAAAATTTTATTATTGTATAAACAAAAATTTAAAGATAATATATATATTTGTTGAATTAATAACATTACAATACTAAATTACAAAAGAAAAGACTCAGGAATATCAATTAATTGTAGATCCTCTTTTTTTGCAAAGGCTAGTTTGGCTAGAAAATCCTCGTTTTGATTATGCTCCTTAGGAATTGGCGTATTATTCATTAACCTTCTTGAGACATTATACGGTGTATTATTCTAATCAGAGCAAAATCTAAAATCTTTGAGGCACTCCCATGAATGGCTTTAATAACCTCCAAATTGTTCGATTGGATTATCACCTTGTCATGACCTCTTTGTTGGATGAGTTTTAGACCATCTAAGATGCCCCAAAGTTTGGCATAAAAAACTGAGCATTTTCCTAGGAATCGATTATAGCCAAAGACCCAATCTCCATTTTCATCACATATAACTCCCTCAACAGTTGCATTTCCTGATTCTATTTGAACAACACCATCAGTATTGAGAAAAGTCCAACCCCATGACAATTGTTCCCCAAAAGATAATTCAGAGTCCTCAATCAACTCATTTCTAAAGACTGAAGAGAATTGTTTGGCCCAACTAATCGATACTTTGATTATCTCACTTGAGTTTCACGCTTTCCCTTGAAAGATGAATAGATTACGATTTTTCCATAAGCGTCGAAAAGGCACACCCAACTAGCTCCACCCTCTATGAAGCTTCGAAGTGTCCTACAAGTTGAGAAATCCAATCGTACAAATTAGTAGAGAAAAAATTTTAACTGTTGATTACTCGGTACAACCTATTTCCAGACTTCCTTGGCTTCTATACAATCTCTAGTGATATGCAATATATCCTTTGAAGCATGACCACAAATAGGGCAAGAAGGATCCACCGCTAAACCCCGCCTAACTCTTTCCACATTCGTGAGAAATCTCCACTTAAAAACAGATTAGAAAAAGAAGCGAACTCTCTGTGGTCCCAGAAGCTTCCACACCTTCTTCCGTATATCGTCTCTAGAATTCCATGAGTCTTCCTTCAACATCTTATAAGCTCTTTTAATGGAGAATGCACCTGTTGAAGTGTGACGCTAAGAGAGTCTATCAGGCCCCTTAAAAGGGTGTGGAGGGGGAATTCCCATAATATGACAAATAACCTCCTCTAGTAGACAAACTTGCAAAAGACCAAGGTTCCATGTGCCCATCTCTGTAATCAAATCACTAAGCAAACAGTCAGAACCAATATTAGCATTAGCAGGAATATAATTAATCAAAGGTCCTATATTTAGTATCCAAGAGTCATTCCAACAATGGATTTTATTCCCATTACCAACAGACCAAATAAGGTTTTCACGTAAAAGAGTCCAAACTTTTGAGAGCGACTTCCAAAAAAAGAGCTCATATCATGCGTAATGCTATTTGGAATAGCTCCATCCAACCCATATTTTGATATTAGAACGCATATCCATAAGGCTTCATCATCAGCAACCACTTTATAGCCAAGCTTCAATAGAAAAGAAATATTTTGATTACGTAATTTTCTCATACCAAGACCTCCACACCGCTTGAGTTGACATATAGAATCCCATCATGCTAAGGACATCTTTTTGTTAACGGACGCTCCCCAAATAACTTCTTGTGCAATGACGATATTATCGGTAATATTACCTTTTTCCAAATCGATTTTGATTGCCATCCACTTCTTTTAGCTATTACCTTTCATGGGATGAATAACTTCTTGTGCAATGACGATATTATCGGTAATATTTCTGCATGCAATAAATCCTACTTGCTCTTATGCAATAATTTTTGGAAAGATGAGCTTAAAGCGATTAACTATTACCTTCATCACCAATTTGTAAAGAATTGAGCAAACTTGTGGGCCAAAATTGAGTAAACTCCTCTGGATTCTGGACCTTAGGAATGAGAACAATCAGAGTGTTATTAAGCTCAGCATCAATAACACCTCCATTGAAAACCCTTTTAACCCATTCACAAACAGCCCAACTATACCCCACTGCTTCTGAAAGAAAAGTACATGGAAGCCATCACTACCTGGATCTTTAAGCGGTGCTATGTCAAGCAGTGTTGTCTTAATTTCATCATCCGTGACCAATTTTTCCATCTAGCTGAGGGAACCTACTCGGAGGCAATTTCTCCATGGGCCCAGGATTCTCCCCATATAATTTTAGGTAAAAATCCGCCGCCTCCTACTCAATGGCCTCCGGGTCGAAAATCCACTCACTAGAGGAATTACAAATAGCAGTAATACGATTATTTTTCCTCCGTTGTAAGGTACGAGCGTGAAAAAACTTAGTGTTGCGGTCTCCCAAGTTTAACCAATCACATCTTGCCTTTTTTTTCCAAAGGATTTTTTCAAGATGCAGTACATTCTCCAATTTCTATCTAACCCTCCTCTCTGATTGAGCTAAACTATTTGAACCAGAAAATTCCATACGTCACTGAAAATCTGTTAATTGGTGAAACAAGTTCCTCTTACTGGTGGCTTTATGCCCATAAACGGATTATTCCACTCCTTTAAGCTCTCGGTAAATTTTGCTAAATCTTCTAACATAGTCCCACCAAAACTCCATTTATCATTCACAAAATCCCCAAACTCAAGGTGCTCAACCCAACCCGTCAAAAATCAAAAGGGCCTACCTCTAGGCAAAGAAATCTCCGGGTTAAGGCTAAGAAAGAAAGGTCTGTGGTCTGACTTAACCTTGGGGAGATTAGTAATCAAGCTATTCGGGAAACTTTTGATCCATTCCTCATTCCCAAGTGCATTATCTAGTCTCTCAAAGAGCCTACCTCCGTGCCAAGTAAAAGGGGAACCCTAAAACCCAAATCGTGAAGCTTGGTTGTACCAACAAAAGCACCAAATTGAGAGCATCTCCTACCAGGCAAAAGACCACCCTCTTTCTCGTTATGTGATAAGATTGCAATGAAATCCCCGATAGCCACCCAAGGAAAATTTCCCACAGGAATAGCTAAATTAGCATCTTTCCATATAGGGGTGAGCATTCGATCGAATCGAATCGAATCGAATCAAAAATTTTCGAGTTAATCGAGTTTTCAAATCTCATTTTATAATCCTAACTTTATTTGAAGTTTTCTCGAATCGAGTCGAGTGAGATGGAATTCGAATCGAATCGAATATATTTGTTAGAGTTAAATTTTAAAAAAATAATTTTGGGTCCTTATAACCGTTGTCACCCATCGTAATAAAATTTGTCTACCTTAATCAAATTTTTTATTAACTTTCATCACCTCATAATTTATTTATTAATTTTTATATCTTGATTAGTTTATTAAACTTGCTTAGTTGTTTCAATTATCTTGATTCTTGTCACTATGTATTTTGGAATTAAAAATATATTAAATGTAAAAATATGATTTTTAATAAAAGTTATTTCAAAGATAAAATGTGAAATTGATACCAATATAAAATTTTAACACGAATATTTTATGGCATAATTAATAATTCAATTTTAATATAAATATTCAATGTGACTAAACAATTCAATAATATAAATAATATAAAATGTGAAATTTAATTTAATAATATAAATAGTAAATATAAATAAAATTATTACTATTTATGTTTAGTGATTTTTTGGATAATTTTATTTTTTATTTGAGAGTAAAGAGTGAGAAGTAAAAGTTTAGGGAAAATAAAAGTTTTGGGAATAAAAGTTTGAGGAAAGTAAATAGGGGAGTAAAATTTTGGAGGAAAATATTTAAAAAAATTGGAGGGAGGGTTTGGGGTAGATGGGAGGTGGGAGGTGGGATGGAAAGGAATAAAAGTTTTAGGGAAAAGTGGGAAGGAGTAAAATTTTGAGAGAAAATAAAAGGTTTTGAGGGTTTTTGGGAGTAAAATTTTGAGAAAAAGTAAATGAGAGAGTAAAATTTTGGTGGGAAATGTATTTTGGGTAGATTGGGGGGTTAGGAGGGGAGGGGAGTAAAAGTTCTAGGGGGAAAGTGGGAAGGAGAAAAAGTTTTAAGGGAAAAGTAAAAAGGTTTGGGAGTTTAAGGTAAAACTGTCAAATATTATAGTTTGATATTCGAATTATTCGAATTATTCGAGTTATTCGAATTCGAAAACTTAACTCGATTCGAACTCGAAATTCGAAAAAAAAATTCGAGTTGATTCGAATAACTCGATTCGTTTAACTCGAAATTCGAATTTTTTTCGATTTTTTCGAGTCTAATCGAGTTTTGCTCACCCCTATTTCCATAGATCCTCACGCTTTTGTCGATTTGGGCTCCTATGCACAAAAGAGATAAAAAAAAAACAGCATCGAAGAAGAAATAAACCAAACTCGTGAAAGAATAAATTGTAGGTGATTATGAACCACCTCAACCTGAACTGAATTTTTTCAACAATCCATATACCCCCAGAGTAGCCAATTGCTTCTACGTGATGAAAGTACTGGAAACCCAACTGTGCAATAATTTTGTCTGCTTTGGTGCCACTAACTTTGGGTTCAAGCAAACTAATGATATCTTACTTGTATTTCATATTATATTCTCGAAAAACACAAAAAAAAATCTGGCACTAGCACAACTCTGACAATTCCAAGAAAAAATTGAAAATTCATGAAAAATAAAAATAAAAGTAGGGTCATACCATTACTGTCAATAATCATCAGCACCATCTAAATTGGAAGCTGCCTCATTTTGCACCCCATTTCCAGTCTCATTCACCATTGGGGACAAAATAAGATTAACCACCGCCTCCATAGATTCACCTAGAGGAATACGAGAATTTCCAATAGATTTGAAACGACTTCTACGTCCCCTTAAAGAATTGTTTAATTTTTAGCCTCCCCAACCAAAACCAACCTTGCTACTATTTTTTCTTTCTATATTCCTTAAGCTACCCGCTTCCAAGGCCTCAAATTTTCGTCCCACAGCATGTTCACGAGACTTTGAGTGCAAATTTTCTTTGAAAATTACAGCAGAGTGTTTATCAGGATCTAAAATGCCATCGGTAAGTTGAACTCCAACCCCCCACAGTACCTTCGAAAGTTGGATTAAAATGCGCTTTAATTCCATCAAATTCCATGGCCTGAATATTTTGTTCCATTCCCGATGCAATCTCACTTGTGGTGGAAAAAGCAGGAAAATTTTCAGAATTAACATATTTAGCAACAATAGTTGATTGAACCTGGATATGTTCTTCTTGGGTCGACGCATGATGGATTTGCCCAGCTCTTTCAGACAGTGGATTCGCATCTTGAAAGGTTTGCTTCCCCAAAGGCAAATTATTTGAACCGCTCCCAGTATCCGTCAGCTGAATTGGGCCCTTCAATGCTTTATCAGCCCAACTGGCCTTACTGAATTGGGACCTTTGAGCGCTGTTTCCTTATTATTAATCTGGGCCTGAGCAGGATTGAAATCTTGGAGCGTGGGTTCTGTCATCACGCTATTGATTTTTTGTTGAAAATAATTTCCTCCATTCGAATTAGAAGTGGGCACACTTATTGGCCCAGCATTTAAGCCAATGGACAACCCATTTCCAGCTTTCAAGGACCCACGTTGATCTTTTCCAACCCTGGCCTGGCTCGCAGCTCTTGAAAAAATATGCTCATTTTTCAGCCCATAATTATGGGAATTATCCCTGCTAACCCCATCTTTAATCTTTAAAAACTCCCTCTTTTAAAGATAACCCCCGAAAAATCTGCACCGATCTCCCCATTTTCAATGCTCTCTGATTGTACTAAAGATAGGGCATTAAATCGAGATCCTTCTCCATTTTTGCCCTGAATTTTCGCAGCCAAAGAAGCATTAGAGCCTTGATTTCGCCGTGATTTTCTCTCGACAAGCATCCATGGTCTGAAGTATTCCGACGCCTCCACTGATTTTTCCTTCTCTGGAGCGACCGCCGTTGAACCCTCTTTACTCTCGCCGCGACCCTTCTCCGGCCCATTGGAAGGACAGAGGTCACGCACATGTCCATACCTGTCACGTGAGAAATATACAGCGGGAAAATTTCATATTCAATTCTCTATTGCTTACCGTTCATCGGGATTTGAGAAATTAAGGGTTTGTCCAAGTTGACAAAAATTGAGGGGATTAAATTCTGGTGTCCATGGTTGAACCGTGAGGTATTGGCAGAAAATCACCCATGGACCCTAAGTTAGAACCTTTTCGTAGTCCTCCCTGCCTTGAAATTTAACCAAGAAGTATCTGTTTTCAACACCCATAAGCTGAAACGAGAGTGATGGTTTCCATAGATTGAGTATTCTGTTATGAAGGGTGCGATATGCCAGGTTCCTTCCTAGTAATTTCACAACTGCTATAGTTGCCATACCCTTTACCAATAGTTGCTTTATCCTTTCGGAAATTTTTATCGTTGGTATACCATTCACCGTAGTCTTCATGATATCTCACTCCTGGAAATTCAATTCTACTTCGTCTGTAGAAGCAGGCAAAGTTTTCCCCAACATCTTGTCCTTCCAGGATGGTACTGGTGTAGGGATTAGATCCACTACCATCTCACAGCTTGTATCCGTATCGACATCCTTAAATCGCACCTTTTGGTGTTTCGATCTTCATTCGAGATAAGATCACCATCGTCACCGACCAAGTTTTTCGACATAGTTTGCAAGAAGATAAAACAAAACAATATTAGGTATAACTAATACGGGTTTTTTACAAAAATATTATAAAAAAATAAAAATTTACCAAAATATTTTAACTTTTTTTATTTACGAAATTTTTTATTTATCAAAATATATCAAAAAACAAAAAAATCGGTGATGTGACGGTTTCTTGGTCACGCCAATGGGATTAAGCGGCACCAAAGGTGCCAAAACCATTAAGCGGCACCAATGGTGCCAATGCCATTAAGCGGCACCAATGGTGCCATACTAATTAATGGCACTACTCGTATTATAAATCGACCTCTGTCCAAATTGAAGAGAAAAATCAAAAGAAAAAAAAGAAGAAGAAGAGTTGTTGCGGAAAAGAAGAAAAAGAGAGAAAAGAGGAAAAAAGAAGGTATCTTTTTAAAAATAATTGATTATATTGTTGTTATTATTTTGTATATTTTGTAATATTTTTGTTTTAATTTAGTTATTAAGATTAATAAAACTCAAAATAATAGTATTAGTTAGTATTATTATTATTATTATTATTATTATTATTATTATTGTTGTTGTTGTTGTTGTTGTTGTTGTTGTTGTTGTTGTTGTTAGTATTAAGATGTTATTAATGTATTAAGATGTAACTTAGTAATATTATTGTTAGCAAAAAACTAGTATTATTATTATGGTTACTTATTATTTTTATTTACTGAAAATAAACTAGTTAGTAAAAACTAGTATTATTATTATAGTTAGTTAGTTAGTTATTATTTTAGTAAAATTAATAATTTTAGTATGTATTATTTTGAGTATAAAATTATTAATATTATTTTGAGTATAAAATTAATAATTTAAGGGTGTATTATTTTGTGTATTATTTTGAGTATAAATTTTTTAAGTAATTTAGTTACCGTTAGAAATTTTTATGAGATTTTGTTTTTTAACAGATTAAATATTGAATATGGATGCCAAGTTTCTTGTATGCGTTTATTTCGATGGAGTCATATTGACAACAAGTGTTGGATATGTATTTGAATGTCGGCAACAAATAGCAATGAGATTTAATAGAAATGTATCGTTCGATGAAATGAAGGTAAGAATTAATGCAAAAATCCATAGGCGTTGTGGGAGAAAGATATCAAAATTTTCTACAAGTTTCGGTTTAAACAAATCCGGTCAAATTAAATGAAATGGAACTTGTAAACGACGAAAGACGATGGAGACAATGGCCGATCTCTCTGTGGGAATGGGAGTGAGAAGAATGCACCGATTCACTTATTTGTTTGAGTTAGTCGGTGTGGAGCAAAATGCATCGATAAAGAAGGCGAATTTGAAAAACCACGGATGGTGGCTCCAATATCATCGTTGATAGTGAATCAACTATGGGTGGGATGGGTATCGACCTGAATATTACCCCCGATTTTGACATGGTTGGTGGTGAAGAAGAAGGTGCCGGCGAAGAAGAAGAAGCCGGCGATCATTGGGATGAAGAGGTCGATAGTGACGCTGATCCCGATGTGGACGATGTACCTGATGATATTGACGCTGAAGATGTCAACAACGATGAAGGCGTTAACGCTTCTTCGGTCAGGGAGCAGATGCGGCGTATTGTGATAAACAATAATCCTGGGCCACACATGTCGCTCATAGACCCTGACGCAGCGTATGTATCTGAGTTTCCGGAGTACCCTGAAATAGTTCATTCTCACGAGCTGGTCGTAACATCTGATGATGATGAGTTATTCATAGGCGAGAGATTCAGCTGTAAAGAAGAGTGCGTATATGTCATTAAGCGTGCAACATGAAGATATCGGTGGATTATAAAGTCTCCGTGTCTACTCCGACAATATATGTTGGGGAGTGTTGGAAGGCAGCGGAAGGCTACAATTGGCGGGTACGAGCTGCATTCATTAGAAGTTCTCAAATGTGGGAGATACGAAAATTTGTTGGTCCTCAAACATGCACATCAACACGTATGGCAGAAGATCATGGAAAACTTGATTCGAAAACTATTTGTACGTATATCATGCCAATGGTGAAGGACATGCCGACCATTAAAGTTTCAGTACTCATTGCAGAAATGCAAGCACGATTCCAGTATCGAGTCTCATATCGGAAGGCATGGATAGCTAAACAGATGGCGATAGAGCAACTGTATGGGGATTACGATTCGTTGTATAACAAGCTTCAAGGTTGGATAGTCGCTATGCGAGAATGCGTATCGGGGCGTGATTGAGTTGCGAACAAGTCCATATTACGGCCGGATGACCGATTCTGACCGACAAAAGGATTTTCCATCGGATGTTCTGGACGTTCGATCCATGTGTGCAGGCATTTCCCCACTGCAAGCCACTTGTGCAGGTGGATGGGACCCGGCAAAGAATGATCCGACTTGAGAGTGACATGGAAGGGCAGACAAACACATCTTTCTGACAATGGTTGCGCACAATGGAGCCGTGGTAGTGGGCTCAAAGTTTTGACGAGGGCTTTCATTATGGCCACATGACCACAAACTTAGTCGAGGGGATCAACGCTGTCTTGTTGAAAACACGTCATCTTCCGATTGCATCGGTATTCTCTGCTACTTTCTACAAGCTGGCTACTTTGATGCCAAGAATGGGTCAGCAGCAAGTCGACCAGATTCAGGTGGGACATGTGTTTGTCGAACATGTCCGGGATGCAATGGTCGTAAACTGTCGGTTGGCGAGGTCAATGAACGTGGAAATATATTCACGACGACTGTAAACGTTTTGAGTTACTGAGAACATCGGTCGTTGACCTAGGTCCTACAGAGTTGATCTCCGGAATAGACGGTGCGAGTGCAGGAAGTTTGAAACACTTCATTATCCCTGTGCGCATGTCGTCGCAGCGTGTGCTAAAGTCAACCTTGATGCTGAACAATATGTCGATGATGTGTACACGCTAGAGCGCACATTGCGTGTCTGGGAGAATGAGTTCCCCGTCCTGCCGGACCTATCTACGTGGGAGGTGCCGCCGATCACTTTCGAGATTGTTCCAGACAGAGGGCTACGGAGGAATCCAATGGGTCGTTCGCAGTCAAGCAAAATCCGTAATGAGATGGACATTAGGGAGAAATCTGACGGAAAGCGTTGTGGAATATGCAGGTTAAGTGGTCATAGCCGGAACAAATGCCCTAACCGAAAGTTTCATGTTGGAAAGTCGTCGGGATCGGGTCGAAATTGAGCTAATGCTGTAAAATTTTTATGTATATTGTTATAAAAGGTAATTTTATTAATAATAAAATTTTTTATTCAGCTAATGCTTACGCTTAAATTGTATCCAAATTGTTTGCAGATTAAGTTATAAAATACCATGTGCGCATTTGGAATTATTACGATTATATCGAAAATAGAGGCATTCATAATTCGATTGAGATTTAATATAATGAAAAAAATAGAATAATGGATATTTATACATAAAATTCAGAAGTAAGCAAAAGCTAAAATACAAATATTAAATTTATACAAAAAGCACCCTAAACCCCTAAAATTGATAGTTCGATGGTGTTGTCCGGGGGGTATACCTACGCGGAGGTCAACGCTCACGGCCTGGGCGACGACTAACATCCTCATCGTCCGCAGGTGGGGCATGGAAAACATAGAGGAAAGGTCCTGTTGCTCGTTCACCGCCGACGAACTTGAACCATCATGAGTCCCATAATGCTGCGGATACGTGTCGGACGGGCCGGGCATGCCGTACTGCGGCCGGGGGGATCCAAACAGTTTAAACTCGTAGGCGTATTCGCCCTCTGCGAAGCTCGGATAATATTCACTGCCCACCAAATCCGGACGATAGCCATGTGAATCCACATTTGACTGTGATTGTCCAGGATCTGGCTGGGGGTCCTGCTCGGGCTCTACCTGTTGCGGAGAATAATATGCCGTCTGATCCGGATCCAGCGCGCTCGCTGCGTCCGATCCCCAAACTTGCTGCATGTAGGGAGGGATTACAGTCGATTGCCCTCCAAGTAAATCTGACTTCCATGACTATGGTACCATTGTGTATACTCCAATGATGGTTGCAGGTCGGTAGTCATAACCATCTGAGGAATTCGGCGCAATCGATCGTTCTACAGTGCGACGTATTTTCGGTGCTTAATTCCCCAGTCCAATTGAACTCTTCCTCTCTTTGTCAAGACGTGATCATCCCCCAACTGGCACGACGGATCCGGGATAGGTTGGATGCAGCCAAACTGCCGAAGCACCCGATCGCCGTGATACCACTCGACGACGTTGAAATTTGTAATTGGTGTTAGTACACTATATGTGGGAACCAACGAGTGCGGACGAGGGTACAACATTTGTAATTTCTGGCCTCCGGTATGGCATCCATATAAACTGCATGAGTAATAACATTGTAACAAGTTCGACTGATAACATGTGAATAAGATATAGAAATAGAATAGATGTCAGAAATATTAGAATAGCAGCTTACCCCTTCCCGGGCATGCTGTTCAATTCTGAGGCAGTATATCGAGACATCACTCGACTTCTCGATGCCTGGACGGGTCGTCCACCTACAAAAAATAGTATAGGGTTTAGGGTTGGTAACATTACCATATATATTATGACTACAAATAATGACAATTTATATTTTATCACCTGAGTGGCAGTGGATACAGATAGGGTTGGTGCCTAACGCGTGCGAAAAACGGCATCCGATAAAGTGCCCATGATTGCAGCAGTATGAGGCATCCGCCGATGTCTTTAACTTGCGGCTCTGTCGCCCGACAAAGCTCTCGGTACAGCGTTGCTAGAACGACGGAACCCTAGCTATACGACCTAGCAATGGAGAAATCAGCTAGCAGGGGCAAGTACGACAAATGCACACTGTTGCCGTTTGCATCGAGCATGAGTCGCGCCTTATCATATGCATGATGTACGCCGAGCGGCATACATCAACTCACCTTCGATGGCGGTCGCGATAATTCACATATTTTGGCTTTTAGCCATGTAAATTTTATCTTGGGAAAATATTTATCACCATCCTCTGGTGACTCTCCTAGGAGTTGATAGCAAGCTGCGGTAGGATCGGTGAATGAAGATACTCCGTTCACGGGACTCCGTCAATTGGGAGCCCAAGCCGCACCGCAACATCCTCCAAGGTCACCGTGCACTCCCGCACGGAAAATGGAAAGTAGGGTCTCCGGACGCCACCGCTCCTGGCGCAGATAATAAATCAAACCGCATGTCGGAGGACCGGATCAATGCTCTTGGCGAAATCCGGCTAGCTCCGTGCGACATAAATCGTGCATCCGGAGCTATCTTTAAAACACTCACGGCCTCTTAATACTTGGAGCGAGTCACGATAGTGTAAAATTACGAAAAATATTACGATAACATAATTTATTTGTATATCTTGCATATATCGTTTTAAATAAATAGAACTCTGATTAACAAATAATAAATCATACCTCATTATTAGCGCATCGATATATGTGTCTAATATCGCCCAGATCAATCGAGCCATTGCGATGCCTGCAAGTTGAACAAAAAATTAGTAAAAGAATCTTACTTCAGCCATTTATTTGTATTTTTTTCTCCGCATTTTATTACTTTAAAAATATCATAATTTCTAATTTTATAATTTTACATTATTTCATTGCATAATGTTTGAAATTTATTACTCTAGTGTGTTATTTAAATTAATTTGGTGTAAAAAATAACACTTACCCCGCCTTTTGCTCAGTATTATTTTCTCGATTTTTATTAATTTAAATAAAATATATTATTCTCGTATTTTATTGTTTTATATTATTTCATTACATTTTCTTTGAAATATTTTGTATTAATTATTTTTGAATTTTATAAAAGTTAGTAATACACTCTTACTTACGCCATTTGTTCGTATTTTTTCTCCGCATTTTATTACTTTAAAAATATAATAAACTTAGTCTTTTATAATTTTACATTATTTCATTGCATCATGTTTGAAATTTATTAATTTAGTGTGTTAAGTGGGAATAAAAGAAAATAATAAATAAGGAGGGATTAAAATGTAATTAGCCACATATTTGTGCCGCCTTTGTTTCCCCTCCATCACCCTTTTTTTTCCTCTATTATTTTGGTAAATAAAGAAAAATTTTATAATATTTTGGTTTTTTTTTGTAATATTTTGCTAAAAAACCCGCAATAAACCCTTTCCCCTGCGCTTTGGTCGTATTATTATTTTCCTGATTTTTATTACTTTCAATAAAATTATATTATTTTCGTATTTTATTATTTTATATTATTTCATACATTTTGTTTCAATTATTTGTATAAATTATTTCTGAATTTTTAAAAAATTTACTAATACACTCTTACTTTGGCCATTTATGCGTATTTTTTATCCGCATTTTATTTTTTTAAAAATATCGTAATTTTGTATTTTATAATTTTACATTATTTCAATTTATTATGTTTGAAATCTATTACATGTGCATTTTTCGCATTTTTCCGCATTTTATTATTTTCGATAAATATACAATTCCGTTTTTCTTTTTGGATTTTCTGTTTTCTTAAACATACTTCTTTGTCATTTTACTTTTAATGCTATTTTCCTAAAATTTTAATTTCAAATTCTAAGTAAATTTCATAAAAAAATCTCTAATCAACATACAATGTACATACCATTATTTCATTCTAAATATATTTCATAAAATATATATGCTAAATAAAATTATAAAATAACTATAATGTACATGTAATACCCAATTTTAGCCGGGCTCACATATGGAAACATGATTTTCGAGGATATACAATCTTAGATATTATATGCAATCTTAGATATGATATATGCAATCTTAGATATGATATATGTAATCTTAGATATGATATATATAATCTTAGAAGATATGATTTTGTAATCTTAGAGATTTAATTTGTAGATACCCTTTAATCTTAGCCGTTGATGTAATTGATCTGTACCGTTAGATTTGGGGAGGCTCAGCTATAAATAGAGACCTCTCCCTTCATTGTAAAAAAAGGAGAGAATCAATAAAAAAAAAGGAGAGAATCAATAAAAAAGGAGGAGGAATAAAAAAAAGAACGATTGACAGTTTTTTAAAGGTGGCTTACTATTTTTTTCTTTCGATTATTTTTTTACTTATTTACGATTTTAAAAAAAGGGAGAAGGTGATACCACTGCGAATTTTATTTATTTATTTTATTTAGCCCCTCCGCCTTTTAATGTTTTTGTAATTAAGTTTTCTTTATTTTTTTAATTTACTCTTTTATTTATTTTAAATTCCAATTTAATCCTTTTGAATGACACCGTTTTAGAGGAGAAGGGAAAATTTCCCTTCCAGCCCTTCTATGTAATTCGCTTGTTCAATTTAGTCCTCCAGATTTTATTTATTTGTAAATTTACCCCAGATTTGTTTACTTGTAGTTCAATTCAATCCTTTTTATATTTTTCTTAAAATTAGTTAATTTTTTAATGTAATTATTATTATTATTATTTTCTTATGTAATTATTATTATTTTAACTATATATATATATATACTTGTTTCTATGTGCGTATTTATATTTTTTTAAAACTAATATTTTTCGCATATTTATTTTTTAATATGAGGTAATTATTTTTATTTTATTTATTTATATATAATTATTTTTTATAATCTATATATGTTATATTTATCTTTGTATATATATGTATGTATACATATTAATATTTTAACCAGTTTTTTATATACTTGTATATATATGAATATATATTTTTTAAATGCTCAAATATATGTATTTTTAACACTTACTTTATAATTTATATTTTATTTTCACAAATGCATTATATATTCTGCTTTTATAAATTTTAATCCAAAGTTACATATGTAAATTATGTGTATGGCTTTTAATTTCAATGTATATATTATGTGCCTTTTATTCTTTATATTTTGTTTATTTTCTTCATTCGATTATTAATTCATGTTTTCGTTTATATGTTAAAAAGAATTATTTTTATGATTTATTTGATATTTTGTATGTGATTATTTTTATTATGTATATTGATTTTATTTATTCATTTATTTATATTATTTCTAGGCCATTGTAATATTTATTATTGCATTGTATATTTAATATAGCATCACATCATTCTTTACTCGATTTCGAACTTTTCAAAATTGAGAGAATGCTTGAATTTAGGATTTTCAAGGAAATTGAGCCCTAACGTATTGGGTTCCGATTTTCTTCGTTAAGTCTAATAATCGAGCATTTCTTTTTAATCAAAAAAATAAGAATTCATTATTGGGAATTCAACACGTTGTGTCCTAACGTATTGGATGTGACGCATTGATTTCTTGAAATGAATTTTTTTTTCTAAAAACAAAAAAGGAAATATTCCGAGTTTGGAATTCTAAAGGAATTGTGCCCTAACGTATTGGGCCGCGATTTCTTAAATCTTGGATAAATGGATATTCTTTTAATTTTTTTCATTATACGAGTATTTTGACCTAATTCATTTTTGAGGAAATTAGAATGTTGTGCCCTAACGCATTGGGTGTGGCATTTTTGCTTCTCTGAATTGAGAAGGGTCTTAATACGTAACGTTTTAAGTGTTTTAAAGATTATATTTTTTCGACCTTAAGACACTAATTAATTAATTAGGTACCAATTTTGGGCGTTACAAGGGTGCTAATTCTTCCTTGTACGTAACTGACTCCCGGACCTGTTTTTTTTTTAAAACTCGTAGACCAAAGCCGTTTTTTAGGTGATCCAATCACACCTCAATAAAAGATTGGTGGCGACTCTCGAATTTTCATTTTTTTAAAAAGTCGACAACCTAAAATTTTTGTTTTTCAAAAAAAAAATGGTTTTGACAGTACATAACATAAATTTTAAATACACAAATATTACAAAAAAAATTAAATTTATAAATAAAATTACTTTTTTTCTTTTTTTTCCTTCTTCCCTCTTCTTCTTCTTCTTTTTTCTCTTCTCCTTTCGTTTTCTTTCCTTCTTTCTTTCTTTTTTCTTCTCTTTTCCTTTTCTTCTTCTTCTTTCTTTCTTTTTTTCTCTTCTCCTTTCCTTTTCTTTCCTTCTTTTTCTTTCTTTCCTCTCCTTTCTTTCTTTCTTTCTTTCTTTCTTTCCCCCCACCACCGACCCCCCCTATTATTAACTGGTGCCACCAATGGTATTGGCACCATTGGTGCCGCCAATCCCATTGGCGTGACCAGTAACCCGTCACATTGATCTGATTTTTTTTTGTAGGTTTTTCTGATATATTTTGGTAAATAAAAAATATATATTTTGGTAAATAAAAAAGTTATAATATTTTGGTAAATTTTATTTTTTATAATATTTTTAAAAAACCCTATCTAATACTTAAGATTTTATTTTAGCATAGTAAATAATGATTTTAAGATAATTTATATTCATTTATGTGAGAATATCTATTTTTCCACCATTGAAGAAATTATATATCTTTTATAATTTTCAACTACAACTATTTATTCTAAAAGCAAGTAAAAATAATATTTTTAAATATTTTTATATCTCTGTAACTAGTAATATATAAAATATTATTAGAAATATAATATATTAATTTTTACAAATTGTATTTGGCTATTGGATTTAATTTCTTTTATTTTAGACTTGAAGTTTGGGCTATAATTTGTTTATTGACTTTGAATAATAATTGGTACATTATTTAGATTTTGAAATATGAGTATTAGGTTTATAATTTTTAAAAAAAATAAAAATTATTTAATTATCAATATAATATAATAAATAATAGAATATATTTTTGTTAATTAATATATATCACTTAATAATTTTTACATAAAATTAACAATTTAATTATTTTATATAAGAAAACTCTATTAAATAGATATAATTTATGAATCAAACAGTTAGTAAAGATAATAATATATCTTTGTTTAATTTGTAATTGATTTCTAAGAAGATGGTAAAGATTGTTGAAATACATCCACTATGAGATATTATTTGTTTTAAAATAAAGATTGCCCTCACTTTTAGTTTATAAAGATTTATATTTTTAATTTTTTTATCGAAATCAGGATATCCTTCGTCAACAACGGTGACTGATTCTCTCATCACAGATATTGTTAAAAAAATAAATAATTGATAATGAAATAACATGATTAAATTCTCAATCACATTATTAGAAATCCGCAGTGACACCTCTTTGTTGTTTCATACTAAGCATTTTTGAGATTGAAAAAGAAATAGATAGTGAGGAGTGGGGACAAAATAGGTTAAAAACTCAAAAGGGACGCTAAGCTACTCTAATGTGTAAAACCCACATTGCATAGAGACGGGAAGCAAGGAGCTGACATCTCTTATAAAATAGAAGGGTCCCGAAAGACTATAGCCTGATACTTTAGGCACTGAACGGGATATGTTGAGTGGTCATTACTCGCAAGCTTTGCCAACACTTGGGCACTCCCACTCCCATCTTTACCATCTGATCCCTATCTTGGAGGGAAAAAAAACACATCAATAATTCTAGTTTCGAAATTAAGTTTGTCATTCTTTTGGTGGGATACAAAGCAAATTGAGAAACTCTACTGAGTTATTTGTGGATTATTGAAAGTATTTTCTGGAGAGCACTATTGGATTACTATCTCCAAAACTATAAGATTTGATGAAGAGTTACTATAAACTTTACATTGCTTAGAAACTAAAGCTGCTAAATAAGTTAAGCATAAGTTAAGTACTAATTATTGTACTAAAATATTAGAAAATGAATGAAAGATTTGTGGAGCATTATATAATCCAAATGGCATTATCCTCCATTGATAATGACCATTAAGGCCACTAAAAGCCGTTAAAGGTTTTGACTCATCGGTTAGTATGATTTGCCAAAATCCCGATTTACAGTCAAATTTACTAAAGTATTTAGCTTATTTAGCCTGATTAATCAAAACTTCTTTTCTTGGGATAAAGTATCCATCAAAAATAGTATTTTGATTTAATCTTTTATAATTAATTACCATCCTAACTTTTCCTCTTTTAATTTCGGCATGGTTTCTTACAATGAAGGCTGGACTAGATTGAGGACTATTAGTTTTTTCTATTAATCCTTTTTCTAATAGTTCATTTATTTGAACATCAAACTCATCCATATCTTGTTTAGTATAGATCATGGGCTTAACCTAATAATTTTATTAGGATTTTCTAATTTTATCTCACAATATCTAGGGCTATTTTTCCATAATTTTAGTGGTTCTTCACTAAAATTATCTTTTAGGATTTTAAACAACCAATGATTTGTTTCTAGTTGTTTAATTTGTTCCTTTGAGTTGGTGTAAAGTTTTATCACACACAAACTTATGGTTTTCTACAAGTGGTATTTCCTTTGAGAAATTTTCTCTGGATAAAGTGACTAAATTTTTATCTATAGAAAATGGTAGATGTTGATATATAAAATTATTTCCTAGTAATATGTCTCCATGCATTTCAGGAAAACATAAAATCTTAGGAATTACAAATCTAACATTGTTTATGTAGATTGGTATATTTTTAGCTTTGTATTGTATTATGGTTTCGTTATCATCTATTCCTATTGCTCTTATAGGATTATTCATAGGTTTCCATTTTCTATAGGAATAGCATTTTTTACAAGCTTGTTGGTTGTAGCCCTAGTATCTAATAAAGCATGTAAAGAATATTTTTATATTCTCTAAATTGAAAAGTGATTTCAATAAATGTATAATATTTCACAGGTTGGAAATTTGAAAATGTAATAATATCATTTTTCCAATTTTCATTTGTTGAATAATTGTTTGTAATTTTCCAATTCTAGTGTTTCTAGAATTTTCTAACAAAAATATATTTTCATCGATGTCGAGTCTTAGATTTTGATTACGATATTAATTCATATAATATTTCATTAGGATTTGTTTCCTCTTTATAATATATTTCTAAATCTTGTTTTTCAAGACTTTTAATTATTTTTCTAACTTCTTTTCTTTTGTTAGAAAAGTTTTTGACTATATGACCTATTTTAATTACTTTTCTTCTACTTTCTTGACCTTTTATATAATTTACCAAAATAAAAAGAAGTTATATCTACAAGACTATTAATACCCTTACTTAGAGATGAAATGTTGTTTTCATTTCTAGAGTCTATATACGTAATATGTTCACAAGTTTTATCTTTAAACTAACACTCAATTTGCTCCATAATATTTGTCTCTGGTACCTAAGACCGGCCTGTTATCTTAACGTCTTCACACAATGCCTAAACGTCCTCCCTGGACTCAACGGCAACAAGAAGACAGACTAACAGATATAGGTTTTGAAACAAATAACTGTGAAACAAATAGAAATGTAAATCAAAGATAAAAACTTACAATGAATATTATGATATTATTTTTCCAGAAAATCGTTACTCCGGCACCTCTGATACCAATAAGGGGAAGGGTATAGTAGGTAGGGTAGAGTTATACAAGCGGAAGGATTTATAACTCTACCCTACCAAAAAAGATGCCGACAAAGATTGGCAACGTGGAAGTCATCATCAAATCCATGATAAAGACAAAAGAAAAAATCCAGATACAGACAAAAAAGTCTTGCAATGTGGAAGCTATCATCAAAACAATGATGATGTACGTAGTGATGGAAGCGGCCATTAACTCAAGCATGCAACGTGGAAACAACCATGACCATACAATTAAAGAAGCAACAAGACAAATGAGACGTGAAAGCAGCCACATCCATTTGAAGCCGAATCCTTATCAGAAACACTGTTCGGGATTCAAAATACAATTGTATAGAATTTTTAAGTCCCTCTATAAATAGAGAGGAGAATTCATTTGTATCGACATCTTGTACATTACCAAATAAATTTCTCTTAGATAGTTTCTTTTCTCTTGGATAGTCCTTCTATAAATCCTTCCACTTGTATACTTTACCCTACCTACTCTACCCTTCCCCTTATTGGTATCAGAGGTGCCAGAGTAACGATTTTCTGGAGAAATAATATTGTAATATTCATTGTAATTTTTATCTTTGATTTACATTTCTGTTTGTTTCATAGTTATTTGTTTCAAAACCTATATCTATTAGTTTGTCTTCTTGTTGCCGTTGAGTCCAAGGATGACGTTTAGGCGTTGTGTGAAGACGTTAAGATAACAGGCCGGTCTTAGGTACCAGAGACAAATATTATGGAGCAAATTGAGTGTCAATTTAAAGATAAAACTTGTGAACATATTACGCATATAGACTCTAGAAATGAAAAGAATATTTCATCTCTAAGTAAGGGTATTAATAGTCTTGTAGATATAACTTCTTTTTATTTTGGTAAATTATATAAAAAGGTCAAGAAAGTAGAAGAAAAAGTAAATAATTTAGGAGAAATTAAAATTTAGATTTAAATAGTGAGTCTAAAGATAAATTAACTAGTGTTAATAGTAAATTAGATCATGTTATAAATAATAATATAGAATCTAATGTAGATTTAGGTCCTTTATATCACGGTAATAGTAACGTAATATTAGCTTTATCTCAAGAAGAAAATATTTCAACAGATGAATCATCTACTTCTAAAAATTATAAAAATCTATGTTAAAAATTATAAAAAAACATAAAAATTTGGAAAATAACAAAATATGATTTTCAATCCTATAAAACTCTTATAGAACATTGGAAAGAAAAATTTACTAATAGTAATGATAAATTAGAGCAAGTAGAATATTTAAAGTTAATAGAAGAACTTTATGAAAACATAAAGATCTATTTACTTTGTTTAATTATCATTATATGCTAAACTATGATACTACAGATAGTAGTTCTAGTGATCAATCTGATGAAGAAAAAACTTCAGCAGATCAGGATATAAAAATTAGTAATCAATTTAATGAATAAAAAACTTCAACAGATCAGGATGAAGACATAAAAGTCATTAGTCAAAATTCTGATGAAGAAAACACTTCATCTGAAGATGAAAATATAGATATTCCTGAACCTATGGATATTGAACCAACAGATCCTTATGGAAAAAGGCAAATAGAATCGAATATTCAAACAAATGATTATCTAATAACTTTTGATCAAAATACAACCAGTATTTTGACTAGTAAAATAGAAAACTTAACTATTAATAAGTTAAATCACGAAAATACAGGAAAATCATTTAGTAAAGCTTTATTAGGATATAAAACATTAAGACCTAATACTCATCATAGGCATAAAAAGAAAAAAATATTATAAGCTAGTCAAATGTGAATTAGAAAATAAAAATTTTCGGTTATAATAATAGTCATCTTTTAGAAGAAAAACTTACGGAAAACTTAAAGATATTTTAGATATTAAAATAGGTCATATAGTCAAAAACTTTTCTAGCAAAAGAAAAGAAGTTAGAAAAATAATTAAAAGTCTCGAAAAACAAGATTTAGAATTATGTTATAAAGAGGAAACAAATCCTAATGAAATATTATATGAATTAATATCGAATCGAATCTAAGTCCGAAATCTTGATGAAATTATGTTTTTGTTAGAAAATTCTAGAAACACTAGAATTGGAAAATTACAAACAATTATTCAACAAATGAAAATTGGAAAAAGGGATATTATTACATTTTCAAATTTCCAACCTAGGAAATATTATACATATATTGAAATCACTTTTCAATTCGGAGAATATAAAAATATTTTTACATGCTTTATTAGATATTGGGGTGACAACCAATAGTTGCGAGAAAAAATGCTATTCCTATAGAAAAATGGAAACCTATGAATAATCCTATAAGAGCAATAGGAATAGATGGTAACGAAACCATAATACACTATAAAGCTAAAAATATACCAATCTACATAAACAATGTTAGATTTGCAATTCCTAAG
This sequence comes from Gossypium raimondii, assembly GCF_025698545.1. Lineage (NCBI taxonomy): Eukaryota > Viridiplantae > Streptophyta > Magnoliopsida > Malvales > Malvaceae > Gossypium > Gossypium raimondii. Next base: position 20,388,717 of record NC_068567.1, on the reverse strand, counting down.
ATTTTATGTTTTCCTGAAATGCATGGAGATATATTACTAGGAAAAATTTATATATCAACATCTATCATTTTCTATAGATAAAAATCTAGTCACTTTATCTCATGAAAATTTCTCGATGGAAATACCACTTGTAGAAAACCATAAGTTTGTGTGTGATAAAACTTTACACCAACTCAAAAGGAACAAATTAAACAACTAGAAACAAATCATTTGTTGTTTAAAATCCTAGAAGATAATTTTAGTGAAGAACCACTAAAATTATGGAAAAATAGCCCTAGATATTGTGAGATAAAATTAGAAAATCCTAATAAAAATCATTAGGGTTAAGCCCATGATCTATACTAAACAAGATATAGATGAGTTTGATGTTCAAATAAATGAACTATTAGAAAAAGGATTAATAGAAAAAGCTAATAGTCCTCATTCTAGTCCAGCCTTCATGGTAAGAAACTATGCCGAAATTAAAAGAGGAAAAGCTAGGATGGTAATTAATTATAAAAGATTAAATCAAAATACTATTTTTGATGGATACTTTATCCCAAGAAAAGAAGCTTTGATTAATCAGGCTAAACAAGCTAAATACTTTAGTAAATTTGACTGTAAATCGGGATTTTTGCAAATCATGCTGACCGATGAGTCAAAACCTTTAACGGCTTTTAGTGCCCCTAATGGTCATTATCAATGGAGGGTAATGCCATTTGGATTATGTAATGCTCCACAAATCTTCCAAAGATGGATGGATTCCATTTTTAATAAGTATAAAAGATTTTGTGTGGTATATATATATGATATTTTAGTCTTTTCGAAACACTAGAAAAACATAGAAAACATCTAAATATTATTTCTCAAGAATTCTTAAAACATGGAATTATATTAAGCCCTAAAAAGATAGAGCTAGAAAAATGAAGATAGAATTTTAGGATTAAAATTATCTCGGATGGTCTTAAACTCCAAGATCATATTATTGTAAAAATAAAAGAATTTCTGAAAAGATTGAAGACAAAAAACGCTTCAACAATTTTTGGAAATTGTTAATTATGGAAGAAATTTCTTTCATAACATATCTGAAAAAATAGGTGAGTTATACGAGAAATTAAAAAGGATAAAACTTTTAGTTGGTCTAAAAAGACTCAAAAATTATACAAAATTTAAAATCAAATAAATCGAATCCGAAAGTTTATCTACCTAAATAAGGTGATAGATTAATTTTAGAAACCGACGCGTCATAAAACTATTAGGGATGCATTTTAAAATCTAAAATTGCTAATAATGAATAATTAATATGTGGATATAGTTCGTAAATTTAAACCAAATGAGGTTAATTATGTTATATATGAAAAAGAATTATTAGCAATTAAAAGGGAATAAAATTTTCTTTATATATTTAGCACTTGAAAAGTTTATTATAAAAGCGATAATCAAAGGTAAAGCAATTCCTAACTAATAAAAGTTTGGAAACTATACCAAGAAGAATTAGGTGGTACAATGAATTATGTACTTTTAATTTTGAAGTTTTATATATAAAAAGTACTGATAATAGTTGATTATCTTAGCAGGCCCTATGAATAGAAGTAAAGAACCTCTACTAGAAATAGTTGGTGAATGGACTACCGTTCACAAAAAACCCAACAAAGGGAAAGCAGAATCAAACTCCAAAAAATGATTTGTACCTGCTCAAATATCATTTTATCCTAATCAGGGATATTATGTGTCTTATCCAATGGTAAACCAATCAGTTGGAACAAATGTTTTAAAATATCCAATGGTAAACCAACCAGTTGGAAATATTTCTTGATTGACCCCAAAAAAGGTGAGTCAATCACAATGGTCCCAAAATCAAAATTTGGCATCACAAACCAGTTATGCTGAAATTATTATGGGAACAGAAAATTTGTTGAAACAACAACAAATTCAAGAAACAAAAGATCTTTCAAAAATAAAAGATTTTTATAATCCTGGTATATCACCAGAATTTTATAGTTTTATAAACGAGATATGGAAAGCCCATATTTCAAATCAAAGAGTCAATTTCAGGAGAGCTCTTACACAGTTTTCATTATTTTTAGTTGAAAAAACAACTAAGGAAAATGAAGCTGAAGATTTATTACTAAAATCATTTTATACAGAGAATGGGATGAATTTCAAATGGAATTCATGGATATTAAGAGATAAACAATCTTCTTGATATTTTCTAATATTTTATTCATAAAAGAAAAAACAATCCTATTATGAATAAGGTATTTAGAATCATTTATGTAACAAATCTAGACAGATTTTACCAATAGAAATATTCAACAAAATCAATGGAATCATCTGCAACCAATGACTCAATTACAAAAATCTTTTTCGAATATTTTTACAACTTATGTTTTACAAATTTTATAGGTGAAAGTTTTCCAACTATGAAATTTAGATTGGATCATGAACCGTTCGATATAACCAGTATTGAATGGGGATTTGTAAGAGAAATACTCGTACAAAATCTTTATTTTCATCTTATAAAATATTTTCCAGCAGTAGTAAAATCCTTACTACAAACCATCATAAGCAATGATGACTTTTTCTACTATTTCTATATCAAAATTAGTAGTTTTATTGGTATTGCTGAAAAAGAAAAATTTTATTAGCCATATCAATTTTGGGAGATTCATATGATGCTCGGAAGCCCCCGATTATCTGCTCTTAATGAAGATAAAGAACACTTGGCATCAACAATTGACAAGTGTCAAAATAATTTAAGCCACTATCAGATCCAAGCAGGAATTGATTTAATGGCTAAAGCTAAATATCTTCTTCAACAAAAAGAATATAAATTCAGAACTAATGGAAGAAGGGTATTAGCATTTCATTCTGGAATCATTGAAGAAAATGATGAAGAATCCATTCGACTACTAAAAAAGTTAACTGACATGAAAATTGAAGATTTCCCATATGATATTCTAGAGCAAATCAGACACACATGGGAGACTTGTCATCAAGATATTTCTACAATTCATCATTTCTAAACAAAGAAGATAAATCAAGAAAGTTGGAGTAAAAAAAATGGCAACCTGAAAGAAAATTCACATACCAACAACAAAGATTGGCAACGTGGAAGTCATCATCAAATCCATGATGAAGACAAAAGAAGAAATCCAGATGCAGACAAAAAAGTCTTGCAACGTGGAAGCTATCATCAAAACAATGATGATGTAAGCAGTGGTGGAAGGAACCATGACACAAGCAGTGATGGAAGCGGCCATTAACTTAAGCATGCAATGTGGAAACAACCATGACCATGCAATTAAAGAAGCAACAAGACAAATGAGACGTGAAAACAGTCACATCCATTTGAAGCCGAATCCTTATCAGAAACACTGTTCGGGATTCAAAATACAATTGTATAGAATTTTTAAGTCCCTCTATAAATAGAGAGGAGAATTCATTTGTATAGACATCTTGTACATTACCAAATAAATTTCTCTTAGATAGTTTCTTTTCTCTTAGATAATCCCTCTATAAATCCTTCCGCTTGTATACTTTACCCTACCTACTCTACCCTTCCCCCCTATTGGTATCAGAGGTGTCGGAGTAATGATTTTCTGGAGAAATAATATCGTAATATTCATTGTAAGTTTTTATCTTTGATTTACATTTCTGTTTGTTTCATAGTTATTTGTTTCAAAACCTATATCTATTAGTTTGTCTTCTTGCTGCCGTTGAGTCCAAGGAGGACGTTTAGGCGTTGTGTGAAGATGTTAAGATAATAGGTCGGTCTTAGGTACTAGAGACAAATATTATGGGGCAAATTGAGTGTCAGTTTAAAGATAAAACTTGTGATTATATTACGCATATAGACTCTAGAAATGAAAACAACATTTCATCTCTAAGTAAGGGTATTAATAGTCTTGTAGATATAACTTCTTTTATTTTGGTAAATTATATAAAAGGTCAAGAAAGTATAAGAAAAAGTAAATAATTTAGGAGAAATTAAAATTTAGATTTAAATAGTGAGTCTAAAGATATATTAACTAGTGTTAATAGTAAATTAGATCAAAGTTATAAATAATAATAATATAGAATCGATGTAGATTTAGGTCCTTTATATTACGGTAATAGTAACGTAATTTTAGCTTTATCTCAAGAAGAAAACACTTCAACAGATGAATCATCTACTTCTAGAAATTATAAAAATCTATGTTAAAAATTATAAAAACATAAAAATTTGGAAAACAACAAAATATGATTTCCAGGTCTATAAAACTCTTATAGAACATTGGAAAGAAAAATTTACTAATAGTAATGATAAATTAGAGCAAGTAGAATATTTAAAGTTAATAGAAGAACTTTATGAAAACATAAAGATCTATTTACTTTGTTTAATTATCATTATATGCTAAACTATGATACTACAGACAGTAGTTCTAGTGATCAATCTGATGAAGAAAAAACTTCAGCAGATCAGGATATAAAAATTAGTAATCAATCTAATGAAGAAAAAACTTCAACAGATCAGGATGAAGACATAAAAGTCATTAGTCAAAATTCTGATGAAGAAAATACTTCATCTGAAGATGAAAATATAGATATTCCTGAACCAATGGATACTGAACCAACAGATCCTTATGGAAAAAGGAAAATAGAATCGGATATTCAAACAGATGATTATCTGAGATCTTACAATAAAGATTTTGAAAAAGTTGAAAATACAACTAGGATTTTTGGTAACAAAATCGAAAATATAGCTACTAATGATGTAAAACCTGAATACCGATGAGAAATATCTAATCAACCTATTCAACAAAGAATAGACGATTTAAATAAAAGAATGTGGCTCAAGGTGTAATATATTTAGATTTATCTAATATTCCTATTTCAGACTATGAAAAAATCATAGATGATTGGGCATAGTCAATGACTATAGTTGTAAACAACAACACATGGTCAAAAGAAATGTTCTTAAACTATTTTGTTGGACCATTTCAAGGAGATGTTTTACAATTTCTCAGACGTTGGGAAGAATCTGAGATAAGAAAAGAACAAAAAGGGCAGTTACTAAACCAAATAGGAACACCCAAAGACCTTTAAAATAGTTAACCTTTATTCTAAAAATAGAATTCTATGGTTATACTGATAAAAAAGATCAATCTAGTATATCCAATTACATATTATCTAAAATTAAGTTATGTGATATAAGATATTTAGAAGAATTTTCTAAAAAATTTCTTCACGAATATCAAAAATTAAATACTGAAAATATAGAATTTTGGAAAAAAATCAATATTTTCATAAATTACCACCTCCGGGATGAGATATGTATAAAAATAAGTTAACTATTAATAAGTTAAATCCTAAAAATACAGGAAAATCCTAAAAATAACTCTTTAAAAGTTAACGCAATTGATGGAATAACCAGACTGTAACATGTGATGGCTTACGTGTGTACTTCATGTTGACTATAGGGACCAATCTTTGATCTAATGTACAAAAACTGATTTGTTCATTTTTTAAGTATAAGATTAAAATGCAATCTGACTCCTAATACAATAACTTTCATAATACTTTTACTAGTTGTAAGCTATAATACTCAAAAGGGGTTATTGTCTAATGTTGTCGGGGGCTAGACTAGCGTGGTTTCTATCCTGTGGTGGCATATGTCAATAATTCTTAGCTTGGTTAATGCTTGGCTCAAATAGTGGTGAGCGTTCGATCAAATCGAGTGAAAAGTTTTCGAGTTAATTGAGTTGGTGAGTCCTATTTTATCATCCTAACTCGATTTGAATTTTTTTCAAATCAAGGCGAATGAAATAAAATTCGAGTTAAGTCGAATTGAGTGAAATTGTTCGAGTTAAATAAAAAATTTAAACATGTCAAATTAAAATCTTGTTACAAAGATAATCAATTTCATGTTAAAGCACATAAATTTGAAACTATAATTTATTTTAGTATGATAAACTTGAATCATTAATTAACTTATTTAGGTCTCAAATTATTATTTTAGAAAACTTTTAAATTTTAATTTTCTTTATATGTTCTTTAGGATTTTTTAAAATTTTTAAAAATATAAATTTTATATTTTTTATAAATATTTTTAACTTTAAAAATTATTTTGAATATCTTTTTGTAGTTTTTATTGAGAGAGATCAAATTGCATATTTTCAAAATTGATAAGAACTAAAAGGTATTTAATTAATTTGTTATTCAAGTTATTTAAATTGTAAAATTTAACTTGACTCGAAACTTGAATTACTTATTTAACTCAAACAACTCAATTCGATTAACTCGAAATTTAAATTTTTATTTTATTTTTTGAATCAATTTTGTTTACCCTAAGTTCAAATTTGTTTAGGTTGACTAATATCATACTGTTTCAATACTGAAATTAAGTTTCATTTAGATTAAAATTAGATTTTACAAATATTGAAACATATTAATATCAATATGTACCAATACCAAAACAAAACCAATATATCCACTTGTTAAGATAACTTGAGAAAAAAATACCAATATACAATATATGGAAGGTATTATGTACACTCTGTAATGAATCTCACATATATTTAATAATAGAATGAGAAGAATGGGACTGTTAGGAATGAGACAAGAAGTGACATTCAAGTTGCGAGGTCCAAACCATCCATCACATCCAATATATTTGTTTTTGAATGCTTGCAACTCTTTCTTGCCCTATCAGGAGAGTTCCCAGCACTTCTACTTAATGCCCAAACTTTGATCCCTTGGTTTTTGCCTAAAGGAAATTCCTGACTTTTGCTGATTCCAGGAACCAATCTCCTCCCACTCACCTTGCTTAACAACTTCCTGTCTTGTTCCGACAGTTCAACCTTGCGGGGTTTAGTACCA